>NC_084539.1:9534807-9657307 GCF_024500275.1 Phycodurus eques
TAACGGGGCAGCAGTCTTGTATAAAGTGCCTCAAAGACTGATACGTGCGTCAAAGTATTTCAGTAGAAATTAACACAAAAGTCACTTCTTAGAATATTACTTGAGTAAAAGTCTTAAAGTATCTATTTTGCTGTAATTAAGTATCAAAAGTAATTTTGGTGGTATTAAATGTCCTTGAGTATTAGGAGTAAAATTGTTTACAAAAGTGACTGGTTAGAATTTTTTAAAAATTTATTTTAGTTTCAATTAGTGTTTACTTAAGTGGTTTAGTTACAGATTATTGGTACGTTTGCTCATCAACGAAGTTAGCTAGCACACATTAGCGTGGCCATCGCAATCAATCAATCAGACTTTATTTCTATAGCACTTTTCATTAGACTTTACACCGATCTGATCAGTGTGGTCGGTATCGGCCAATAATTAGCATTTTATGCTGATCGGCTTTCATGTCATAATTCCCCGATCCGATCAATGACGTCATCGGTCGGCTTTAATTCCACCTCGTCGTTCCATATGAATCCAAAAGCTAGTTTATTTTTAGCCTTGTCACGTGTCTTGTGGCGCAGTACTGTAACTGACGACCAATAAAGTTTTTTTCAATCATGTCTGTTAAAAAATACGTCATCGGTCTATTTTGCGGTGTCTCAGACAAACAACACGTAAGTTATTTTCAGTCTGTGCACAACTGAACTACGTTGTGGGGAATCTAAATGCTTGATTCAACACAAATTTGATCAGGCACCTGAAAAATTTACATGAGGAGGAGCATGCCGCGTTCAAGCAACGCAGCGTGGCAAAAAAAAAAAAAAAAAAGGAAAAGCCAAACGGATGCAAACTCTGGACAACACCCGTCCATATAGCCGGGACAGTGAGAAAGTTAGAGTAAGCATGTCATTATCAGTATTTATGAAAGTAATTTAATTGCAATAAAGTAATTTAATTACAGTAAATTAGCACCCATTATTTCTGTCATGTAATGTTGATCTGACCTAAACTTATGTCAGTGGCCCATCTTTGAATGCCCCCTAGAGGTCATTGATGTTTTAACTTTTGTCTAAAATGCTAGAGAATCATTTGGAGCTGGCGACCCTATGAGGATAAGCAGAAAATTGATGGATGGATGGATACAGTACTCAGTATACAGCACACAAGTATATACACTAAATGAACAAGTCATGTAAATGGACAAATTGCTGCATCTTGTGATCGGATCGGTGATCGGGTTTTTTAAACTTGTGATCTGCCCCAAAAATCCTGACCGTGTAAAGTCTACTTTTCTTACATTTAAAAAAGTGCTTTACACAATAAAATCAAGGTAAGCCAGCAAACCCGATGCGATTGACACACAAAAACAGATGCACACGTACCACAGAAATTCCCCTCACCCACCCTTTCTTTCACACACGGCACAGTGTGAAAGAGTACTGAAAGAAGGAAAGTGAAGCACTATCTTACTTTCAGCAATTTGCAGAGAGGAAATGCCAGAGGTTGGATAACATTAATAAATAAAATCAGGTACAAATATTAACAGTAATAATAAATAATAATTATTATTTTTATTATTTAAAGATGAGCTGTCCATAAAATAAAAGCCTAATTTAAATGTTTAAGTCTTAAATAAAATAAATAAATAAAATGAACAACTAAAATGCTAAAATAATACATGAAAAAGGATGGGTAAACTAAAAGACTAAGTATATGGCTAGCACATCTGCCTGACCGTTCCGAGGACCTGGGTTAAAATCCGGCCTTGCCTGTGTGGAGTTTGCATGTTCTCCCCGTCCCTGTGTGGGTTTTCTCTGGGTACTCCGGTTTCCTCCCACAGTCCAAAAACATGCATGGTAGGTTAATTGAAGACTCTAAATTGCCCGTAGGTGTGAATGTGAGTACGAACGGTTGTTTGTTTGTATTTGCCCTGTGATTGGCTGGCGACCAGTTCAGGATGTACCCCACCTCTCGCCCAGAGTCAGCTGGGATAGGGTTCAGCACGCCCGCGACCCGAGTGAGAACAAGCGGTACCGAAAATGGGTGGGCGTGTGTGTGTGTGCGTGTGTGTGTGCGTGTGTGTGTGTGTGTAATTGCCCCTCCACTATTACAAGTTTTTTTGTTTTTTTTTACCACTGACATGCATTTTATTCTCATTTGTGAGGGATGGACTTCAATCCCTAAAATGATTTTGTTGGTATTGAGTGTATGGTATAAATTTGGTGTACAGAATTTGAGACAGCAAAATTCTAAATGCCAAATGGTTAGCAATCGCGATTAGCATTAGTGTGCGAGCAACTACCATTTTAGGTCAAAAAACGCTAACTACCATTCAGCGTACTCATTCTTACCATGTTATATTTACATTACACATCTAACACTCTCTTAAAAATCACAGACACTCCTTTTTCGTTTCTGGCAGAGTTTGTCATTGGCCGAATACTGCGCCTGTTTGCAATAAATATCCGTGTAAAACTTGGATTCCGGCAGCGCAAACATCGTACCGGGCGAAACTTTTTTTCGGGGGGTGTCCCCGGTGGAGCTTCGAGGCAGAAACTTTGTCTCAAACTATTTTTTAAGTCGACTTAGCCAAGTTATTTTATTTATTTTATTTTTTTATTTGATTTTTTTCTCCCCTTGCCCTAATATATACACACACATACATACAGTATATACACATAATTAAGATGAAAGGGTATATTAAAATCATAAGATTTAGCCAAAAGCCAGGTTACTTTCTAGTGTTTCACATGCTCTGAATCAATGTTTTAATCTGCGTTTGCTGAATTGTATTGGGCCACATTTGATCGGACATTGTCAATTTTATTTTTATTTTTTTACATAAACGTAATGCTTAAACAATGTCATAACTGTAAAAACATCATAGCTTTATTGTTGTAGTCCTGTAATGCAACAAGGTATTTGTTACGTTACAGGACTGCGTAGCAGACTACATTTTTACTCACCTTGTGAAAATATTCAAATCATTGATTGATTATGAATTTATATGATATTTTTGACATTTTCTGAGAATGTTAGCCAAACTCCATATTATAAGCAATTTAAGGTGTTGAATATTCACGGCACCACTGAAGGTGGGGAGGAGAAATGGAAATAGAAAGAAAGCCTTTATTGTCAACGAAATTGGCGTGGTACTCCAAATTTGTGTTTCAAGAATTATAGAAATAGAAATTTCAAATAGAATTGAAAATTAAATAATACAAACAAACTATCCTAATATATCTAACCATCCTAAACAAGACTAGATGATGTGCAAATGGCAGTAATATGTGTTCGATGTCGGTTTAAAGAGGAAAAAGCAAACTTCAAACTAAAAATTGGAATTGCATGCGTCTGCTTTTGTTGACTCTATAACCGAGTAGTGTACATTTGGCCTTTTTTAAATCCCTCTTCCCTCTATCTTCTTTCTTGAATTGCCTGACTGCCAGTGCTGAATGAGTGCGTGTGGCCTGTGACTCGTCAGCAATAGCTCACTGGTTTGAACCTGAAGCCGGTGGCGATAGTGGTGGTGATGAGCCTTCTGTGTTGTGTGTGCTGGTATCCGTTGTGTCTCTGCAGTCCTGACTCAAATAGGAGCAATCATTTTAAAATTAAAATTAAAATCAAGTTCCTTTTGGGTTGTTTGATTGAGCTTTGCAGTTTGCGTTTTCTTTTTGGGAGTGGGACAAATGGAAAAAAGCCTGAAATAAAGAACACATTCGAATTACTATTTGAGCATGGCCTGTTTTAAATGGTGACTGTGTGTGTGTGTGTGTGTGTGTGTGTTTTTCACCCCTCTCGTGCTCATTTTTGTTTTATCGTTGTAGCCCGGGTGGGAAGAGCGAATTCACACAGATGGACGTACCTTCTACATTGACCACAGTAAGATGACACTTGAGACTTGTTTTTCATCCCTAAGTGAGTTACGCTGTTCTTGCAAATATCCTCATGTCTTTTTCTCAAACAGTATCTCCTACATGGTGCAGTTCTAATTGAAAATGGAGGAAAAAACAGGAATCATGTCAGATTATTACCTTACATTTTTGGCCAATGGGAAATAATGGGAGTAATCAGTTCCATAGTTAAACTGTCGATGTCGTAAAACCGTTACCAACTGTCCAGGTAAAACACAAAAGTATAAAAATAAGCTAAACCTATCAGTCAATAAAATACAGGTGTAATGTGATGTTGATTCACACCTCATTTTTTAACATTGTCACACAAGTGTAAAAAGAAGAAAACCACTTGCTGTTAATAGTTGGGATAGGCATCATAATCAATTGTGTGGATTTTTTTGGTAATGAATTTGTCTTGAAGCTATTTTGCAACAACCAGCAGAGGCGCTGATGCTCTCAAGTATTTTGTTGTCTAATGAAGAACAACATGACTTCAGCCATGGGCAGTTAACCTTATTTCAAATTCATTCTGCGCGCCAGATTGTACCCCCAGCGGGCCGGTTTTGGCCCATGGTCCGTATGTTTGACACCACTAATTTACAGTATTCCTCCCTAATTTAAATGAACGGATAACTTAGATGAGGGGTCTCAAACTCAACTTATCCGGAGGCCGCTGGAGATACAGTCTGGGTGAGTCTAGGCACATCAATTATTCCACAAAAAAAGCGTTTTAAGTATTCAGAAATGGTAGAACTAATCCAATCTTCTCAATGTTTTATAACAATTCACAACATTAACGGTTCTTCAGAACGTTAGCAAGATTGGTAACCCAGTCCTCTCACTCATCTCCCTGGTATTTTGCATACTCCTCAGTATGTCTAGTTGAGTCATGAAAAAAAAGAAAAACACTCCATCTCCAGAGCTGCCAAATGTTACGGAACATCCGTATTTTGTTACAGAAATCACTGTACGCTGACTCGTTACGGCCGTAACACTGATTGTTCCGGATCTTTGGGAGGAAGAAAAATGCAGCGTCTGGCATTACCCGCTAGTACGGCGCTGTGTCTGGCCACCGTGAGAAAAAGAGAGGGGGGGGAAAAAGCTACTTGGGGGTACACTATTTTACGACGAGATCCCCCAAATCTCATATACCTGTACTTTGATTCAAGCTGCAACTGCGTCTGCCATTACAAGGTTGATGCAATAAAAACGTTAAAATATCTTACATTACATAATATACTACAGTATATTGGCACTAGTGGTAGTGTTCTTGACAAAATTTTGAGAATATGGAAATTCAAACAAATTTCGACTAATTGTTCTGGAAGTGAATTTCTATAGGTTGGCAGCTCTGTCTCCCACTTTTTCTTCGAGAGGCATCAATGAGTGAATATCTTCAAACAAAGTTTATCCGTTTGAATGTTAAATATCTCTTCTTTGTCGTATGTTCAATTGAGTACAAGTGTGAAAATATTTGCAAATCACTGTATTCTATTTTTTTTTTACATAACGTCCCAATTTCATTGGAATTGGGGTTTGTATTATCCTTCCATTTGGTGTCACGTTTCAACCAAGTGACTAACGCTACTAACTCACTTTGGCTAACTTGTTGACAAACACTGCTGAAAACTGTCTTGAGCCTGAGCTGTGGTAGCCCATAAGTGATTTTAAAAACTAAATAAATAAAATAAAACGCCCAGTGCAGTGACTCTGCAAAAAACGCCCTGGCCGCACTAACACTAAACTTTCATGTCAAGTGGGGGATTGCAAATTATCGTCCCGCGGGCCTCAATTGGCCCCCGGGCTGTGAGTTTTAGGTCCCATCTTAAATGATTGTGTATACACTAGATGCATAATGTTGGTGCGCTATGAGCCTCTCCATTTAAATGCTTTGCAGCCATTTTGTGGCATGTACTGTAAATGCACATACAAATACCTTTTAGTAAGGGTGTCAATTCTTTGCGGATTTTCGCTAGTACCGGCAGAACTTCAGTCCCTATGCCCTGTGAATAGCGGGGGTTCACTTGTTAACACAAAACTCTGACTACTTGACCAAAGGCTCTGTGTGTAATGAAGTACTTGGGTCTGAAGTATTCCGATGTTTTGTTTTGTCTCATGGAGATACGAAGAACACGCAGTGGGAGGACCCTCGCCTTCAGAGTCCTGCTATCACGGGACCGGTGAGTAGTTTCCATTTTGTGCTAATGTGTTCCACGTGTTAGAAACAACACACACTCCTCTGTTAACACTGTAGCCCTCCTCCTGTCAGTCTGTCGGTTTTGTCACTTAGCATGCCAACACCTCAGTGTCCATTTTGTGCAGCACGACTCTCTACCACCAAGCAGGACAGTTTGGTATCCCACATTTTGTGTTTTCATTGCCAAACGTTGGCAAAAGTACCAATGTTAAACTGTCTACTCTTCAAGGCTACTCATTCATGAGGATGCTGGTTGTTATTGCTTGTCTTTTGTCTCTTGTGCAGGCTGTTCCATATTCCCGAGAGTTCAAACAAAAGTATGACTACTTTCGGAAGAAACTGAAGAAACCGGTAAGAAGTGTTGCCCTAATATTCAGCATATTCTTACAATGGAAAACCTCAGTTTCCATAATGATGCTTGATTGCAGATGCTTCCCACTGTCTTTGTCCTCACTCACAGTGTGATGATATGTTTTGGTGCTCATTGAATATTAATGGCTATAATTTTGCTGTTACAATTTTCTCAATCAATACTTCATTATTGTTTCATGTTGTTTTATACTGTTGGGTATCTTAATCTGGAGCATTAATAATTGTAAAGTGAGCGGCTGCAGGAGCACATTAAAGGTCAACAACGTGATTCATAAAGTGGTGGAACTGACTCAAGGAAAAAGGTTATAGTTATGTATTCAATGACGCTGTTTGACCTTCAAATTGTTGTAATTTAAATACATTTTCCAATAATGTTACATTAAATAATACAGCCGATGTTGCAATTAAAGTAAGATTAATTATATTAAGTAAATACTGTATAGTGAAACAAAATTGTTTGTTTGACTTTTGAGGCATTTTCAAGAAAGGTTTGGTTAAATGTTTAAAAATAATAATCTATGTAATATTAAAGGTGACACTGTTTTAACACAGGTCCGTGATATCAACCAATTGGTTCTGACCGAATAATACCGCCGATGTTGCAATTAAAGTAAGATTAAGTTAATACTAAGGCTGAAAGTAAAGATTATTTTTATAATCGATTAATGTGTAAAGTTTTTTTTCCCCAATGAATTGGATGGGGAAAAAATCCAGCCCTTTATTCTAAAACAGGACATGATTTCAAATTGACAGTGCAGAAAATGCATATTGGTTATAAATCAGTTACTGGTTTGGTCCGGAACATGTCAGAAAATAAGCAAAAATGTTGATAATTTTTTTCAAAAGTAAAAGATGTTTTCAAATGCCTTATTTTGATGAAACACAAAGACAGTCTTCTTCATTAATATAATGAATGCCATTATTAATGTTAATTGCTTTATGATAGAATTATTATTAACTGTTGAACGGCTGAAATTCCAAGGATTTTAAAATTGATTTTAAATTAAACAAGGTCTCCAAATGATTAATCTATTATCAAAGATTATTGATGAATTTGATAATCTAATACTTGTTGATTAATCGAGTAATTGTTGCACCTCTAGTTGATACTGTATAATAAAGCTAAATTAGTTTGACTTTTAAGATATGTTCAAGAAAAGTTTGGTTAAATGTTTTGAAAAAAAAAATCTTTCATATCTCAGATAGATTTCATGTCTTACATATCAGGCCTGTGATATCAACTAATTTCTGTTGACCGACTTCTTTTTTTACTGTGCACAATTACAGGCTGACATCCCCAACCGATTTGAGATGAAACTTCACCGCAACAACATCTTCGAGGAGTCGTACCGTCGGATCATGTCGCTCAAAAAGCCCGACGTTCTGAAAGCGCGTCTGTGGATCGAGTTCGAGTCAGAGAAGGGCCTGGACTACGGCGGCGTGGCCCGCGAGTGGTTCTTCCTCTTGTCCAAGGAGATGTTCAACCCCTACTACGGCCTCTTCGAATACTCTGCCACGTAAGTCCAAAGGAATAGTTCCGCCCCATTGAAACAAGGAAAAATGCTTCTGCCATTGAGCTGAGGGGTTGTATTGTTTCCCAGTGGGACTTAAAATATCCTTTCACTTTGATTAACTCTTCCTCTCATTCAAAAATCCATCCTGATGCAAACGGTTTCCCACATTCAACACAAGGGAATATAATGGAAGGTTCCTGATTGTCTGCTTTTGTTGGCGCCGACAGTTACCACATTTTTTTGCCATCAAGAGCAAAGGTAGAGCAAACAAAAGTAATGTCATGTGATCAAGCCCTTGAAGAAACAATTAAGTCATTGAATTCTTTCGTCTAAAATTAGAACAAAAAAATCTGAATTGTGTCACTTAAACCATGTAGTTTAAATCCAGCCAAAGTGACAGAAACGTCATAAATGGGATGGAAGTGGCCCTTAAAAGGTCTCCTAAAGGGTTTGCTTGTTTTGTGCTATATGTGCAGAGACAACTACACCCTACAGATCAACCCCAACTCTGGCCTGTGTAATGAGGACCACCTCTCCTATTTTAAGTTTATCGGACGTGTGGCGGGAATGGCCGTGTTTCACGGGAAGCTGCTGGATGGTGAGCGGCGAGACTGTTGTTGACAACCCACCTCAGTTGCTGATAGTCACACACAACTCACTTGTGCCCCCTGCAGGCTTCTTCATCCGACCGTTCTACAAGATGATGCTGGGTAAACAGATCTCCCTGAAGGACATGGAGTCTGTGGTGAGCCCGAGTAATCCTGAGGCTCTTGAGTTTGATCAGCACATCAGGTTTAAGTGTTTCCATTTTCCTTGCAGGACAGTGAATACTACAACTCCCTCAAGTGGATCCTGGAGAACGATCCCACGGAGCTCGACCTGCGGTTTTGTATTGACGAGGACAACTTCGGACAGGTATGCAACACCGCCTATACGTACACAATTGTATTTATTTAAAACGTTTTCATTTGAGTTGACATTATTGAGTGAAATCAAAAGTGTTATGGCGATTTTTTTTTTTTTAATTGCCAAACATACATTTGGGGTTGCGCCAACTCTGTTGGGGATTTTGAAGGGGGTGTGTGAGATTAAGTGTGTAATGCCCGTGTTTCAGTTCTCTATAAAATCATACCTAGAACAACTTTAAGGGGAAGAGGAGGTCTAAGCGTCTGACACGAATTTCCCTGATCGACAGGAACTTGAGGACATATCTGTCATAATGAGTTTATTTGTGCTTCGAGCTTTTATTCTTACTGTTTTTTTTGTTTGTTTTTTTCAGACGTACCAGGTGGACCTCAAGCCCAGCGGCTCGGACATGGTGGTCACCAATGAAAACAAGAAGGAATACATCGAGTAAGAACATCAATGGCATGCTCTAACAATGAATGTGTAAAGACAATACAGTGGTTCAGGTAGTGACACACTTTGTCTCCCAACAGTCTGGTCATCCAGTGGAGGTTTGTCAATCGGGTGCAGAAGCAAATGAATGCCTTCCTGGAGGTATTTCTGCACCACTGCCTTGTCGCCACCATGTGGCAGTGTAACCCCAAACTGTGGTCTATCGCACTGATGGACTAGTTCACTGATGTTTCCTTGTTTGCAGGGCTTCACCGAGTTGATCCAAATAGATCTGATCAAGATCTTTGATGAAAACGAGCTGGAGGTATTGCATGCTTTACGCTGACTTTTATTAACTATCGTGAACATTTGAACACGACACTCTCAGCTGATTGCTTCCGCCTCTCACTGTGTTTGTGCAGTTGCTCATGTGCGGCCTGGGCGATGTCGACGTCAACGACTGGCGGCAGCACACAGTTTACAAGAATGGCTACTGTCCCAACCACCCGGTCATCCAGTGGTTCTGGAAGGTCAGTCGTTTGCTCTGTGTATGAAGCTCCTCCCCCCTTGGTTGCTGTTTTTTTTTCCCGACGCCGAAACGTGATTGCTCTGGTGGTGGCACATTTGAAGATCAAAGTCTGTTTGGAAGAGCAGACTTGTTTGCACTGATGAAAGTCTCAACTTGTCCTCGTTGATCATCTGGCTTGATTTGAGCCTTCAACACACACACAGCAAATACGAAGACCAAAACATTAGCAGAATGGGGCCAATCGTCGTTACTTTGTTTTCATAAACCAAGTGCGCAATTTAAACATACATTTAATTACAGTGTGTTTTTAACATTTGTTTGCTTTAAGGCAATCGCCACTATTTTAATTTAAGCAAAGAGTGAAATATTATTTGCGCTGTGCTCTTAACATTTGGCTGCTCCACTAGCCTCCCCGTTCATTTTATTTTGGCCAAATGCAAAAAGTCACACCACCACCAAGAATGGGGCCGACTGTTACTTTGCTTTGATAGAAGAAGTGTTGAATGTTAAAGATACATTTTATTTCTAATTGAATTTTACTCACTGCTCTGTTGATTTTGGAAAGAGAGAATACACACCACCACCAAGAACGGAGTCAGTAGTTTTGTTTTAATGTCAACTGTCAATTTGATGAAGATTAAAAAAATGACAACACTGCCAAGAATGGGGCAGAACGTTGCTATGTTGTTTTGATTAACTATCAAATGTTAATAAGCATACAACATTTTATTGTGTGTGGTTTATACATGCGACTGCTCAGCTACAAGCTGCTCCATTTATTTTGTTTTGACGACGAGTGAAAAGTCACAGCACAGTCAAGAATAGCGTCGACCATCGTTACTAATTAACCGAGTGTTGAAAGTTAAACCAACTTTTGATTACGTCGTGTTTTTAAAACGTGGCTGCTCCATTCAAAAGTCACTCTTTCAAATGATTTCATCATTGTTTCTCTGTGGTGGAATGTATCATTGGATGTCCGTTGGTATTTTTAGGTTATGTAATATAAATTGTGTATTATAATTTGCTTTTTTTTTTTTTAGGTTGTCCTATTGATGGATGCCGAAAAGAGGATCCGACTCCTCCAGTTCGTTACAGGAACGTCGCGGGTGCCCATGAATGGCTTCGCTGAGCTTTATGGTACTTCCTTTCTTCTACCGTCCTTCCTCCTCCCCCCCGCCTTTAAATGTTAAAGTTTCTATTCAAAAAAATCTTTAGGCAGCCAAATGTTAACACACCTGTTCTTGATCCAGGTTCAAATGGTCCTCAGTTGTTCACTATCGAGCAGTGGGGAACGCCGGATAAACTGCCCAGAGCCCACACATGGTATGTCACTCTATATTAGTATGTTTTCATTGAGAGATTATTCAATTCAACTCTGCGCTTGTTATGGAATGGTCAAATAGTACTAGGCTAACAAATTTTCAGTTGTTTGTCTTTTTATTCAATTTTGATGAAATAATCATGATATGGGCGGCACGGTGGCCGACTGGTTAGAGCGTCAGCCTCACAGTTCTGAGGACCCGGGTTCAATCCCCGGCCCCGCCTGTGTGGAGTTTGCATGTTCTCCCCGTGCCTGCGTGGGTTTTCGCCGGCCACTCCGGTTTCCTCCCACATCCCAAAAACGTGCATGAATTGGAGACTCTAAATTGCCCATAAGTGTGAATGGTTGTTTGTTTGTGCCCGCCCTGCGATTGGCTGGCAACCAGTTCAGGGTGTACCCCGCCTCCTGCCCGATGACAGCTGGGATTGGCTCCAGCACGCCCGCGACGCTAGTGAGGAGAAGCGGCTCAGAAAATGGATGGATGGATAATCATGATAAGGTGCAAATGGTTATTTGTTTCTATGTGCCCTGCGATTGGCTGGCGACCAGTTCAGGGTGTACCCCGCCTTCCGCCCGAAGATAGCTGGGATAGGCTCCAGCACGCCCACGACCGTGGTGGGGCTAAGCGGAAGGGAAGATGAATGAATGATCAATCATGATCATTCAAACAACTTCCCCAGTAGGGAATGGTCGTCACTAGTTTCAGATTATTTAAAAAAAAAAATAAGTCAATGTATTTATTCATTAATACAATGTATTCATAAAATAATGTATTTAGACTAACTGTATTTCCTTAAATAGTGGTGTCTTATAATAGGCACCGTGGCCCAGTCGCCTGTGTGTCATACACTTAAGAATAAAAGTTGTCCTCAAATAGAGTCCTCCCATCAACAACAAAAAAACATGTCCTGAGTGTAAATATATCCGTTTTTTACACAGACACATTAAAGAGTTAACGGCTAAGCCCATTTTAACTCTGTGCTAACCAAAACAGCAGCACTGACAGAGGCACGTTTACCGTCTCTCACATTGCAGACGTTTAGACTTTTGGCGCATGTTGTAAATGTTTGCAATATTAAAGAGGATTGTAACTTATGTCAGTGTTTCCCCACTTTTATTGTGCCAAGGAATTTTACATTCAAAAATTGTCAAACAAAAAGTATATATACAGAAATAATAAAGCTCTCATCTCAGTTTACTCACAAATTTACTTAGTGTGAAATCTTGGGTCTGTTTAGTTGAAGACAAAACTATTATTCTGTTGGATGAATGACAACAGGTGGATACACAGGTTACAAGTGCCTTCTGCCATCGAGTGGAAGAGCATTTAATCTGGTATATGCGCAAACTACTTCCGCATTTGGCAAAAAAACAGGTGAAAGCGCTTCCTCCCGGTTCGGGTAAAAGGCGAAGAGGACCACAACAAAGCACCCGTTGGACCTTTAAATGTCTACAATGCCTTTTTTTCCTTTAACACAAGATGTCACCACAGAGCCACCAAAGGTGAAATAATCCGAAGTTTAGGCCTCATTCGTATTGACGTATATCATATCATATTTGTATACATTTATGATATTCATATATTTAACTTTTGTCTGAAGAAATCAGTCCTAAAGAAAACAAACTTTGAGCAAGTTTGGCTTAAAACAACATGTCATCAACCGTAGTTATGCACCTCAGCGTAGCATACACAGGAAATTAGCTTTCCTGTTTTCTGGGTTTGGCCACGTGACATTCCGCAAATAGCGGATTGGTCTGTTTGTCACGATACGTCACGAGCATAGATGAATAATTTGAACATTATTTGAAGTAAATAATAATTTTCGGACCTATTACCGTAAGTGAAATTGTTTAATTTCCCACGGCGCCCATGATGATCTGTCATGTCGCAGCGGTTGGGAATCACTGCTTGGCGTGGTATGTTGTCGTATGACTGTATGTTCTTGCTCCATGGTGGTGTGTGCGTCCATGTTGATGTTCAGTTAATGTTTTTAACCAAACGTTCTCTCACCAGTTTCAACCGCTTGGACCTTCCCACCTACGACTCCTTCGAGGACTTGCGGGAGAAGTTGCTCATGGCTGTGGAGAATGCGCAGGGCTTTGAAGGAGTTGACTAAACGGGAAGCCTCCGAAAGAAAAAAAAAACGGCATCAAAACCAACCTCCCGATTTATCGGAATTAACAAACGGGAAATACAACAAAAAGCGTCCAAACTGGCTGTTGTAGCATGCGGTTAGCCAACGCCTGACTGTTAGCCACACCCAACTGTACAGCGAGTCGACATGCCTACTGCGTTTTTCAACGTGGGGATACATTAGCGGGCGTGGCCCCCCCAACAGGGAAGGGAGAGTATTTAATCCCCTGGCATGAGCATGAAATACCATCCCGTCACCACGACATCCTGTGGAAGCACTACTACTAACTACTACTAACATTTCACCACGCTAACTAGCGCTGCAGCCGAGGCCTTAACACGGCCCCCAACACCGGATTACCTTAGCGATCCAACTAGCCAATTACACTTCAGGAAATTTGCCACACTCCTTCTCCTATGTTGCCACAGGAGCCTTTTTGTCAATTTACGGGATGTGAGATATATATATATATATATATATATATATATATATATATATATATATATAGAGAGAGAGAGTTGTTTTTTGTTTGCTTTTTTTAAATCATTGGTATGATTCCTTCAGGAAATATGACGTCTTTGTACTGATGTTTACTATTTTGACAATTCTCAACGATCACGCCAAGTGCAAATGGAAAAAAAAAAACTCCATATCATTTGTTACGTGATGAATAGCAAATTTGTTAAATAAATAAAATGTTTCTTCTATTTTTATTTTTTTTAATTGTTAATATTATTACTATATTATATTATTACTCTGAATATCGTCGTAGTGCTCCGAAAGCAGCATGAAAATGGCAAAACGTACTTGGCTCGTGATTCGGACGTTAGGGGCTAGTTTCTGCGAGACTTCCATTATACAAATAGTCCTGGCTTGTTCATAATGCTGTAAATTGCTCTCTTTTTTGATGATATATAAATGTATGTATGCATTACGTTTAACAGAAGTATTACCGATCAACACTAAAAAAGAAGTGTGTGTGTGTGAGCGTGCGGGAGAAAGAGACAAGCTGTGATTTAAAACGCTTGAATATTATTACAAAGTAAAAATAAATAATAATTCTCCTTGTTCTAACACCACAGAACCTAAAGGGCACTTTATACATTACTGAGATCACCTGTGTCGTCAACTTTTGAATGTGATTCTATTTCATATGCAGCGCTTAGCCGGTGCAATTGAACCCAAACTAATGTGGTTAAGCTGCTAAACCAACCACATTTGGGGGGAAAAAGGTTTTTAAAAAGTACTTTATTTTCCTGCTGTTGCCGCCCTCTTCGTTGCCATTTATTCTTTCTTTTGTATATGTTTTGCTTATTTCTTTGTGTTTTTTTCTAAAATGGGTGACAAATATGTCACATTTCTTAAAGGATGCCACTTCTCCACTCTCAACTCTTTGTGGTTCATTTAACTTCAGTCCAATAAAAATGAAACTTCTCTCAACTCTTCCTTTTATTTTGTTCTCACTCGGACTGGCTTATTCAGAAAAGTTTGACAATAATCATAGAACATGAAATGGAGCTTACAGCGACATAAGATTGCTGACAATAAAGGTGACGTTATCAGTCTGCAAACACCTTCCTGCTCTCTCTCTCTCTCTCTCTTTCTCTCCATTGTGTCTTGTCTTTAATGGGTGAGTAGTTTTACTTTTATGTTTACAGTGAATCCCCTTTATTTGCGGTGCATAGAGACTAAACCTCAGCAAAATTCTGTAAATAATTGATCCCCAAAAGGGGTTTGTAGTTGTGTAGATACCTCAAGGGCACTAAGCACTTAAAATGGAGAAGATCATAAAGCATCAACACATCTAAAATGTACACAATCAAGAACCCATGTTACATAAATGGCTGGATTCAGTAGGTAAAAGGTATTCAACAAACCACATGAGGCTCTTCAATATGAGCTAGCATACTAACCTAAACATGCTAGCAGTATGGGGAGAGATGTCTCAAACTTATTTGCACGTTTTTCAAATCCACAAATATATCTGATTTACACGTGTTTTTCTAATCCACAACTATACAGTGGGTACGGAAAGTATTCAGACCCCCTTAAAATGTTCACTCTTTTTTTATATTGCAGCCATTTGCTAAAATCATTTAACCCCATATTGACAGGGGGGAACGGAATTGCCCCGACTGGTGGAGGGCTGCAGTGATGGTTGACTTTCTAGAACTTTCTCCCATCTCCGGACTGCATCTCTGGAGCTCAGCCACAGTGATCTTTGGGTTCTTCTTTACCTCTCTCACCAAGGCTCTTCTCCCCCAATTGCTCAGTTTGGCCGGACGGCCAGCTCTAGGAAGGGTTCTGGTCGTCCCAAACGTCTTCCATTTCAGGATTATGGAGGCCACTGTGCTCTTAGGAACCTTAAATGCAGCAGAATTTTTTTTGTAACCTTGGCCAGATCTGTGCCTTGCCACAAGTCTGTGTCTGAGCTCTTCAGGCAGTTCCTTGGACCTCATGATTCTCATTTGCTCTGACATGCAATGTGAGCTGTGAGGTCTTATATAGACAGGTGTGTGGCTTTCCTAATCAAGTCCAATCAGTATAATCAAACGCAGCTGGACTCCAATGAAGGTGGAGAACCATCTCAAGGATGAGCAGAAGAAATGGACATCACCCGAGTTAAATATGTGAGTGTCACAGCAAAGGGTCTGAATACTTATGGCTGTGTGATCTTTCAGTTTTTCTTTTTTAATAAATTAGCAGAAATTTCAACAATTCCGATTTTTTTCTGTCAATATGGGGTGCTGTGTGTACGTTAATGAGGGATAAAATGAACTTAAATGATTTTAACAGATGGCTGCAATATAACAAAGAGTGAACAATTTAAGGGGGTCTGAAAACTTTCTGTCACCACTGTATCCGCATTTCACACGATTTTCAAATCCACAAATATATCCGCGATTTACACTTGTTTTTTAATGTTGTGTGTACATTTATCATGACTAATCATTTGTAAATATTCAATTTTGCTTGTGGATTGTTGGAGGTGCGTTTGTGGATCAGCCGGCGCGCATTTATTTTATTTTTTTATTATTTATTTATTATTTTTGAGACAAAGGTAACACAGTTTCAAGTTGAAAAAAAATCATGTGGGAAGGTCCTCCCTCAATCTGCTAGGTGACAGTGTTGCTGTCCCATTTGAGAGCATACACTATAAATATATATGTTCATTTTCTACACCGCTTATCCTTAGTAGGGTCGCAGGTATGCTGGAGCCTATCCCAGCTAACTGCGGACAGGAGGCGGGGTACACCCTGAACTGGTTGCCAGCCAATCGCAGGGCACATATAAACAAACAACCATTCGCACTCACATTCCTACCTAACCACAATTTTGGGTCTTCACTTCACCTACCACGCATGTTTTTGGGATGTGGGAGGAAACCGTAGCACCCGGAGAAAACTCATCTGATCAGTCATCTAATCAGTTTCCTCCTCTGGGTGTCCGGGCTCTCCCTTAGAGATAGGGTGAGAAGCTCGGTCATCCGGGAGGATCTCAGAGTAGAGCCGCTGCTCCTCCGCATTGAGAGGAGCCATATGAGGTGGCTGGGGCATCTGCTTCGGATGCATCCCGGACGCCTCCCTGGTGAGGTGTTCCGGGCACGTCCCACCGGGAGGAGACCCCGGGGACGACCCAGGACACGCTGGTCTCTCGGCTGGCCTGGGAACGCCTCGGGATCCCCCCGGAAGAGCTGGATGAAGTGGCTGGGGAGAGGGAAGTCTGGGCGGCCCTGCTAAAGCTACTGCCCCCGCTACCCGACCTCGGATAAGCGGTAGCGTGGGTTCAGTTCCCACTCAGTGGCGGTGTGAATGTGAGTGCGAATGGTTGTCCGTGTCTATATGTGCCCTGCGACTGACTGGCGACCAGTTCAGGGTGTAGTCCGCCTTTCGCCCGAAGTCTGCTGGGATAGGCTCCAGCGCCCCGTGACCCTAACCAGGATAAGCGGTGTTGAGGATATATATATATAGGCGGCACTGCACGTCAGCCTCACAGTTCTGAGGACCCGGGTTCAATCCCCGGCCCCGCCTGTGTGGAGTTTGCATGTTCTCCCCGTGCCTGCGTGGGTTTTCTCCGGGCACTCCGGTTTCCTCCCACATCCCAAAAACATGCATGGTATGTTAATTTACAACTCTAAATTGCCCGTAGGTGTGAATGTGAGTGTGAATGTTTGTATGTACCCTGCGATTGGCTGGCAACCAGTTCAGGGTGTACCCCGCCTCCTGCCCGATGATATGTGGGATGGGCTCCAACACGCCCGCGACCCTTGTGATGATAAGCGGAACAGAAAATGGATGGATATATATATATGTATATGTGTGTGTATATATATATATATATATATATCCTATAGCTTCCATGCAAATAAATGCTTGCAATAGCTCTCTTTATGAAAAGTGAAGACAATTTGCAATTTTGGTATATTAACAAAAAAAACAGGCGGCACGATGGTGAATGGTTAGCACATCTGTCTCACAGTTCTAAGGACTGGGGTTCAAATCCCGGCCCCATCTGTGTGGAGTTTGCATGTTCTCCCCGTGCCTCCGTGGGTTTTCTCCGGGTACTCCGGTTTCCTGCCAAATCCCAAAAACATGTATGGTAGGTTAATTGACAACTCTAAATTGCCCGTAAGTGTGAATGTGAGTGTGAATGGTTGTTTATCTGTGCCCTGGAATTGGCTGGCGACCAGTTTAGGGTGTACCCCGCCTCTTGCCCGAAGATAGCTAGCATAGGCTCCAGCACGCAAGTGACACTAATGAGGATAAGCGGTACGGAAAATGGATGGATGGATGAAGCAAAAAAACCATGACGTTGACCCACATGATTTGCTTTCGTGAACCACATAAAATGATGTGGTAGGTCGGATCTTGCCCCCGAGCCCTGAGTTTCTCACCTGCGTCCTATAGTGATAATATTAGTATAGTATTGTAATATGTCAGCTAATAAACTAGTAGTATTTATAAAGATTTATTTTGGGGTGATTGTCGTAACATACCATGTACTTGTACTATTTGGTTTTGTCTAACTACTACTTTATTCCACATGATATTCCAATTAGTATGTTACGTTATGTTATGCAGGCATTTTTGGTGAGGCGTTAGTAACTTGGAGAATGTGGTTTTCGAAGCATCAGTTAACGCGGCGCACGTGTTGCGGTGAAGGGACGTCGGTTCATTCACACACATAATCTGCAAGTTATCAGCTCCAAGGGCAGGCAAATAACAGCCAGCCGGCCTGCCAGCGCGGGGACATTTCATCAAAGCCCTGCTTGCCTCCAAAGGCTTACAAACAAGACAGCAGCCAAAAGCATGCCATTAGAGGTGCACACGCGTCGTCATGTTCAAGGGTCGGAATGTGGCTCCTTAAAGGTGCGTGGTCCGTTATGTAAGGTTTACTACACGCACGCACATACACATCACTAAATAAGGGCCAAATGTTTTTCCTTAGAGGTGTGTGTACCATTGTCGAAAGATGGTACTTTGGAAGTGCATGAACCATTGAATAAGGTTTACACATGGTTCCTTAGAGGTGGCACGGTGCACCAAGTGGTCCAAGTTAGCAGGTCCGACTCGCAATTCTGAGGTGGTGGGTTCAAATCCTTCCTGTGTGTTCCTGTGTTCTCTCCAACTTTCTTCCACATTCCATAAACAAGCATGTCGGTCGGGTTCATTGAAGACTCTAAATTGTCCGCAGGTGTGAATGCTTTGTGAAGAGTCTTTAAGAGGTTTTTGATGACATTTCATAGCAAAAATGTAAAAAAAAAAAATTCCAAGAAAAGAATTTCCTTCAGAAACAGACAACTCTAAAATGTTCACGAACTATAAAATTACACTGAAATGTCAAGTATTATGCTTGATGAATAAAAACTAATAGCAGGTGAGTGTACGAGAACTAAAATCCCTTGAGCTAACCCCAAACTTGAATTCACCTGCCGGCAGACCTAATCACTAACACTAATATCTCACTGATCAGTTTCATGACATCATCTCTCTAGAACTGCTTGACATAATTAACCATAGGCAATCCAGTTGAAAGTTATCATATTTTACGCTCACTGAGTCCCTTTTGAGCACAATTGAAACTGTTTTAGTCAGTTCCTGAAATAAAACTTTTATTTTCTACCAGTTGTACATAGGAGTAGTTTGGTTTTGCAGTCTGCTCGTTGGTATGACTCTATTTTTGTCTAAATATGGTGCTCGTCAGTTTTTGCGTTTGAACTCTTCAAATGTAGGTCAGTGCAAGTTTAGACCGTGTACAGGCCAGCAGAGGAGGCCCTTCTAGCCCTAAACGCCCGCTTCTGCTTTACACAGACGTGCAAAGACAGACCCCTAAGGGGTAAAGACGACTATTAAATAAGGTTTACTGTTACATTACAAGCGCACAAAACGTGAACAATACACTGGATACAATGGCGCACCCGTGTTTGGGAGATTTCAGGTGGGGTTTTTTTTTCCCTGTAAGATAATTCGTCTTCCCACCCTATATATGTCAAAGCCCAGACATGCCAGCATTTGCCAGAAATTCCTGCAGCTCCTTCAATGTTGCTCTTAGCCTCCTGGCAGTTTTCTTCTCGTCTTTTCATCAATTTTGGAGGGATGTCCAGTTGTTGGTTATGACACAGTTGTGCCATATTTCCTCCACTTGATGGTGACTGTCGTCACTGTGTTCCATTGTATAGTTTAATGCCTTGGAAATTCTCTTCTCTTGACTGATATCTTTGAACATTGCGATCCCTCTGAGGCTGAGGAAACTCTTTGCGGACCATGGCTTGTGCTGTAAGATTTGACTATAAAAATGGCAGGAAAAGCTACCTACAACAGCAGAATCTATTTGGGGTTAATCAGAGGCCCTTTAAATGGTGGCAGTTGTGTGCTCACTCCCGTTTAACATGAGTTTGAATATGATTGGTTCATTCTGAAAACAGTCGAATCCCAAGTTGTGAGGGTGTGCACACTTGTGCAACCACATTATCTCAGTTTCTTTTTACTTTCTCTCTCAAAAACATTTGATTGAGTTGTGGTCATATTAATTTGTGAAAAAATATCACAAAATCCTGGCATTTAAGGGGTGTGTAGACTTTTTAAATCCACTGTAAAAACGGAATGCTCTATATGGATCATTTTAAATTACATTTCAAAAATGGACTTGCAGTGTAAAGAACCATGTTGCCTCAGCAGGCTATTTTTTTTTTTTGGTCCCACCTCAGCTCACCCTCTCCTGGCTCTGGTCAGGGTCGATCAATACTTCCCCTGTAGCTTATCACTAATGCGCAACCAGCTGTTTGTCTACATAAAGACTTGGACCGGACACGGACCTCCCTCGGCTCCCCGCCTGCCCCGTCAGCTTCTGGACTTTTACCGTTTTGGAAAGATACCGGAAGGTATATGTAGAGGGTGGGACGGGGACGGAAGAGCAGCTGGAACGAGAGAAGAGAACGACTGCCATCCGATGCAAATGGAGGTGAGATGGAAACAAGGAGTTTTTCTTTTTTTTCGGAGGAAAAATGTCTGTGAATTCCACAGATGTTAACGCTTGACACGGATGCGCACATCCCACTAAAATGGTCTTTGTCTGTTTTCCCCAGTGCCTGACGGCAGAGTTCTTGACGCCGATGCCAGAATTCCCGACCCATCCGTCCACCAATCGCCATCTGTCCTCCAGAGCTGTGGAGTGTGACAATGGTGTTTGTGTCCTGTCAATCAAACGCCATCATCACACTAAATAGCTACAGGGTGGAAAAATACTCTCAGATCCCTCTGATTTTGTTCGTTTTTTTTTTTTTTTTTTTTTTTCTTCTCAGATTTGAGTTAGATTTTCTTAAAATGTCCAAAAAGTTTGAATGGCCTTGCTTTTTATTTCTGTAAAAACAATAATTCCATTTTAATTTCAGTTCATTTTAAATTGAATTCAACAAGAAATATGTTTCACGGGCCAATGTAACTCACAAATATAAAGCAGAACAATTGTTATTGACTACCCCATTGGGGCCAAAAGGTTTATAACGTAAAAATGGCATGAACATATCTTCGAGTAATGTTCCTTTTCCGACACAGTTTTGGCCAGAATGCTATATTTATAAAATATTGACATTCTACTGCAAAATGTGTTTGTGGTCATGCTTTTTTCCTTCTGGCTTTGACATCAACAGAACTAAGGTTTTCAATGAAAAAAAAAACTAGTCTTACTTAAATTACTTAAATTCTGTCTGCTGCAGCAGCTGTCAGTATGCACCTCCCCCTCTCTTTTGCCTAAATTGCCCTCCCGCACCCTGTTTTTTAAATGTTATTTAATTATTGTATTTGCTTGTATTTGGGAACATTGGGCCAGTAGCCACATATTTTTTTTCGACTGCGCTATAATGTTAAGTATGGTGGTTCATTTTGCACCAAACCTTATCAGGAATGCGCAAACATTCCTAACTGACTGTTGTGTTGCTCAACTATAAAGCGGCCATGAGGAAGAGGATGAGGAGGGCTCGGGGCGAGGTGCGCTATACTGCATGTACAATTCTCCCAAAGACTCAAATAAATGCCCATCATATATTAAAACTCTGTGGAAATGATGACAGAGAGCGTTAATTTGTTTTCTTTATATATATATATATATATATATTGACGAAGAAAAAAATGGGCTTTAGAAAAAAGGTCTTTTTTTATTCAGAGCAGAAGTGCAGTTGCTTGAGCACCACCTAGTGGTGCCTGGTTGTAGTTACTGCAGTCAGGCCAGCCTCCACGATTGTTCATCTTATGCCTTACAGCAAAACACTGCCCACGCACTGTGAGGGCTCATTTCAAAATAAAGGCCTGACAAATAAATACATTGGATATCAATAATTTGGATTCAAGATCCATCCATCCATTTTCTGTTCCGCTTCTCCTCACAAGGTACACCCTGAACTGGTCGCCAGCCAATCGCAGTGCACATAGAAACAACCACCCATTCGCACACACGTTCACACTTACGGGCAATTTAGAGTTGTCAATTAACCTACCATGCATGTTTTTGGGATGTGGGAGGAAACCGGAGTGCCCGGAGAAAACCCACGCAAACGCCACACAGGCGGGGTCGGGATTTGAACCCCGGTCCTCAGAACTGTGAGGCGGATGTGCTAACCAGTCGTCCACCGTGCCGGCCTGGATTAAATATAATTATATTAAAAAATGATTAATGATAATTATGTAAAATAATCGATTTGTTAACACACAACCAGTCAACTTCCGGGAGATACTAGAGTTTATTTGAACTCTGCATATACAGTATGACTCCAATTACATCTAACTTTAAAATAATAATAATAATAATCCCTTAGGTATTACAAAACCAGTTGACGTCCGGGATCCACTCAGGGAGTTTCCCGCAGATCTAATGTTGTATTTCAAAATAAACGTCCTCTGAAATCTGCACATTTGACTGGCATTACACCTGATTTTAAAAAAATCATTAAGAATAATCCCTTAGGTATCACAAAAGAAATCCACTTCTGGGGGACACTCGACTATCCCAGGATTACACCCAGGAATTGCGCACATATCTGATGTTGCAATAAAAAATTAGTCGAAATGTTTTCGTCTAAATTCTGAAATTCAATAGTTTAGTGCCCACCAGAGGCAGTCTGGTATTGTGATACCTAAGATTGTTTTCAATTTTTATTTTATTTTTTTATCTGGTCTAAATACAGTAAAATAGGATACCAGGCCCCCTAATATGGGCTGTTTGGTCCCTGTAAGACCTGTGTCCGTTTTTGGTCCACATTGCCGGCCGTTGGCCCAATTTGTTTCCAGTGAGGGTTGGTCTCCTCCAGTACTGCCCTGTCATTGATTGATTCTATAAATAACCTTTATGGACAGAATTTCTAGGTGCAGCCGAGGGATTGAGGGTGTCCTGTTCAGAGGTCTCCGTACGTCTTTGCTTTTTTTATATTTTTGATAATGTGTGGTTCTGTTGATCTTAGCAAGCAGCGACCTTCAACTCTTGCAGGAGCTGGTCGCGCCAGTGTGTGCAGGATGACAATCTGAGGGCATGATTCTCAGTCGAAAAGGCTGGAGGTCAACGACGGCGTCCTTCTCCTGGTCGGGGGAGGACATCCTGGCCCAAGTGGAGGACTTCAAGTATTTTGGAATCTTGTTCACGAGTGAGGGAAGAATTGAGTGGGAGATCGACAGCCGGATCGGTGCAGCAGTGATGCGGATTCTGTATCCATCTGCTGTGGTAAAGAGTAAGCTGATCCGAAAGGCAAAGCTCTCAATTTACCAGTCGAGCTACATTCCTGTCCTTACCTAAAGGACAAAATCACGGATACAAACGGCAGAAATCAATTTCTTCCGCAGGGTGTCCGGGCTCTGCCTTAGATATAGGGTGAGAAGCTCAGCCATCCAGGAGGAGCTTAAGAGTCGAGCTGCTGCTCCTCCGCATTGAGAGGAGCCAGATGAGGTGGCTCGGGCATCTGGTCAGGATTCCCCCTGGACGCCTCCCTGGCGAGGTGTTCCGAGCACGTCCCACCAGGTGAAAGCCCCGGGGACGACACAGGACACGCTGAGACGACTAGCTCTCCCTGCTGCCTCGGGAATGTCTCAGGATACTTCTGGAAGCGCTCGACAAAGTGGCTGGGGAGAGGGAAGTAGTCTGGGGAGCCTGAACAGGCAAAGGTTTTTTCGCCAACGTGGGTTTTTGAGTGTTGCCTTAAATTTCCCTTTTTAGAGAATCTTTTACCGCACACTGGGCAAACAAAAGGCTTCTCTCCAGTGTGTGTTCTTATGTGTGAAGACAAATGACCTCTTTGAGAGAATCTTTTGTCACAAACTGAGCAGGCAAAAGGTTTCTCTCCAGTGTGGGTTCTTGTGTGGGTTTTTAAACTATCCTTTTCAGAGAACCTTTTACCACAAACTGAGCAGGAAAAGGGTTTCTCTCCAGTGTGTGTTCTTGTGTGTGATGTCAATTGACCACTTTGAGAGAACCTTTTATGACAAAATGAACAGGCAAAAGGTTTCTCTCCAGTGTGGGTCCTTGTGTGGGTTTTTAAGCTTTCCTTCCTTGAGAATGTTTGGCCACAAACTGAGCAGGAAAAACTTTGTCCACCGTTGTGTGTTCGCCTTTCACCAGTGTGTGTTCTTGTGTGTGTTGTCAATTGACCGCTTTGAGTGAATCTTTTTCCGCAAATTGTACAGGAAAAAGGTTTCTCTCCAGTGTGTATTCTCGTGTGTCGTCTCAAAACCCACTTGTCTGCAAAGGTTTTCCCACACTGAGAACATTGCCAGCGTTTGTTGTCAGTGTGACCTGCCTTATGTTCCTGATCGTCATCAGTGTCTGAAGAGTGTGACGTTGTGTCGTCACTGTCTGATAGTGGAGCTAAGAGGCCGTCTCCTTGTGATGATCCACAGTGGTCTCCATCACCTTCTGTTGTCATGTGTCGACTTGAACTGCTACTTGGAGGCTCCGTCCCTCTGCCCTCCTCACTTTGAACTTCATTTTCACTCTTCAAAGGCACACAATTAAATGGCAACTTGGTGATATCCTGCTCCTCGACTTCCTCTTTGATGTGGGTTTGCCCCTCCTCTTTGATGTTGGGGGACTGTGTCTCCTCTTTCTCTTTAATGTAGGGGTGCTCCGGCTGCTTCTCTTTAATGCAAGGGGGCACCGGCTCCTCGTCTTTAATGTGTGGGTGATCTTCGGCCTCGACTTCTACCTTAATGTGGGGGTACACTTCATTGATGTCTGCAAGACAAAAGAATGGGAAACAAACATGGTTTTGTAATGTCAATTCTCTTGTTGAGACTTTGATGTGGTGTATTATTGTTAATATTTATATTTTAGGTAAACATACAAGGGGCACAGTGACAGACTGGTTAGCACATCTGCCTCGCAGTTTTGAGATTGCGGGTTCAAATCCGGCCTCGACTGTGTGATGTTCTCCCACATCCCAAAAACATGCATGGTCGGTTGATTGAAAAATCTAAAAAGCCCATAGGTGTGAATGTGAGTACGAATGGTTGTTTGTTTGCATGTGCCCTGCGATTGGCTGGCGACCAGTTCGGGGTTTCGCCCAGAGTTAGCTGGGATAGGCTCCAGCACGCCCAAGTGAGGATAAGCTGTACGGAAATGGATGCATGGCTGGATAATTATACAGGGTGAGGGGTGGCACAGTGGACAACTGGTTAGCACATCTGCCTCACAGTCCTGAGGACCCGGGTTAAAATCCGGCATGTTCTGCATTGCATGTTCTACCCGTGTCTACGTGCGTTTTCTCCGGACACTCCGGTTTCCTGCCACATTCCAAACACATGCATGGTAGGTAAATTGAAGACTCTAAATTGACCATGGGTGTGCATGTGAGTGTGAACGACTGTTTGCCTATATGTGCCCTGCGATTGGCCGGCGAATAGTTCGGGGTGTACCCCGCCCCTCGCCCGAACTCAGCTGGGATAGCACACCCGCGACCCCAGTGAGTACGAAAATGTATTGACATGCAAGGTGAGCCTGATGAGGAAAATAAGAGTTAAAAAAAAATATAAGAGTTAAGATTTATTGTAAATAAAAATAATAAAATTAAAAAGTGTAAAATTACAACAAGCACAAAAATCTCTGTATAAATAACGGTAATACCTTACAGTGGACCGCCGCATATTTGTAGTTTGGCATTTGAAAATTCACCCAATTCCTTTTCTTTTTTTTTTAAACCTATCTTTCAAATTTATATATTATGGCAAAACAATGCACAAAAACTGTTTTTATATTTTCATGGAAAAATACTATCAACAGGCTTGTCTTACTTTTGACTTTTGGGAGAATGTTCTATAAATGAAGATTTGAACATTTTAACTTTTTGGAAGGTGTGTGTCTCATGTAAATGTAACGCAGCATTTCAGAAAAACAACATCATACCAACAGTCAAACATTGTGGTGGTAGTAGTGCGATGGTCTGGGGCTGCTTTATTAATTCAGGACCTATACGGCTTGTTGTGATTGATGGAACTATGTCTGGCCCTTACCAGAAAGTCCTCAAGGACACACCAGCAAGTCAAATTCTGAATGTAGCATGTGAGCACAAAATTTTACAAACCGCTAACGAGGACTGAAAAATTGCTTTTTAACGTTTTTGGACAGATGTTAAAGCAATACAATACTGGGTAAACGTTCAAAGTCACCGTTAAATAAGTATTTGTCATTATAGTGTGTGCAAAACTGTATGTTAAAAAAAAAAAAAAAAAAAAAAAAAAAAAAGTCACTGTGTTGTCACAAAGTCATCCCAAAGAAATTCTAAAATCCCTCTGTTGCGACTCGGATGTTGAAGTGTCTTTATCGATTGACATGACTTCAAGACTGAATTCTTCCCCTTCAAGATATATATACATACATATATATATATATATATATATATATATATATAAAATAAATATATTTATTTATATATTTTAATTTGTCTTATAGTTATCTCTTGGCTCTCTCCAGTTTCTAATCATTACTTTCCTAAATAAAATTCCTAGTTCAATAAGTCTTACACGATGCACCTTGACTGCAATGGTTCACATTTCATATTCATAACCGAGTTCCATATGTTTCCCAGACTGCGTCACAATGAAATCCTTTCAGCAGTTTTGATTGTCCGTTGCAGTCGGAGTTTGTCTTTTTTTGTAGCAGCACCAAACCAGACTGTGATGGAAGAACACAGGACCGATTCGATGACCGCTGTGTAGAACTGTCTCAGCAGCTCCGGTGGCAGGCCGTGCTTCCTCAGAAGCCGCAGGAAGTACATCCTCTGCTGGGCCTTTTTGAGGACGGAGTTGATGTCGGTCGCCCACTTCAGGTCCTGAGAGATTGTAATTCCCAGGAACTCGAAGGTCTCGACGGTCGACACAAGGCAGCTGGACAACGTGGGGGGCAGCTATGGCGAAGGATGCCTCCTGAAGTCCACGATCATCTCTACAGTCTTGAGCGCGTTCAGCTCCAGGTTGTGTCGGCCGCACCGCAGCTCCGGCCGCTCCGCTTCCTGTCGATATGCAGACTCGTCACCGTCCTCGATGAGGCCGATGACAGTGGTGTCATCTGCAAACTTCAGGAGTTTGACAGTCGGGTTCGCTGAGGTGCAGTCGTTCGTGTAGAGAGAGAAGAGCAGCGGAGAGAGGACACAACCTTGGGGCGCCCCAGTGCTGATGCTGCGTGTGGATGAGGTGGCCTCCCCCAGCCTGACCTGCTGTGTCCTGCCCGTCAGAAAGCTGTAAATCCACTGGCAGATGGCATGTGAGATGCTGAGCTGGAGAAGCTTGGTTGAAAGGAGTTCAGGGATGATGGTGTTGAACGCTGAGCTGAAGTACACGAACAGGATCCTCGCGTAGGTCCCTGCACTGTCGAGGTGTTCTAGGATGAAGTGCAGTCCCATGTTGACTGCATCATCCGCTGACCTGTTCGCTTGGTAGGCAGACTGCAGGGGGTCCAGCAGGGGACCTGTGACACTCTTGAGGTGGTCCAGCACGAGACGTTCAGAGGACTTCATGACCACAGATGTCAAAGCGACAGGCCTGTAGTCATTCAGACCCGAGATTGCAGGTTTCTTGGGGACTGGAATGATGGTGGAGCGTTTGAAACAGGATGGAACTTCGCACAGTTCCAGAGATCTATGATCAAGTGGAGCGGATTGGATACACGACAAGGGCTCTCTACCTTGCACTATGAAGTGAAGGGAAACCCGCAGATTTATGGTAAGAATTAAGTCAATAATGATAGGTTAGATAATTATAATTTATTGATGCCCCCTAAAATAGGCCTAACGACGCCACTGGTCCACATATAATCATGAGCATGTTAATGTTAGAATAAACGTAACGCCACGCATACAGTGCCCGGGTGATGATGCATTCATGACAAACAAACAATGGAGCATGGAAAGGATTTCCTAAACAAGTGAGAAGTGAACAAACCTGGTGTGCGTAAGCCAACTCGAGGATGCGGCTTGCAAACGGCGTCGAGGAGTTGACGCTCGTCCTCTTTTGTTCCGCAAAGTTCTTCCTCGTTGTCTGCTGTCCTAGTTGCACACATTTTCACACGACAATCAAACTTTATTGATCTCTGCTGAGCGAGGCGTCGGTGACAAAAGCATCTATTTGTTAGCGGCTAGCAAGCGAGGCTGCGGCTAGGCCCAGGCGCTTCAAAGTGCGCCGTGACGAGTTAAACCTGACACGAAGATTTAACGAATGATGTTTTAGACCAGGAAAGTAGTGACGGACGCCCTGTGGCGACGCTTCAGCGCGTTCGATACTAATTGACGGAAGAATTATGTGGAGACGCGCGTGCGGCGCTTGTGATCGTGCGGAAGGAGAGCCCGCAGCGCGACATGTACGGCGACTCAATTGGGACAAACGTCCTCGAGCTAACGAGCTTGCGGTGGACCTGAAGTGCAAAACTCAACAGCGAAGAACTCAACACAACGGCAAGTTACAAAACACGACAGCAATTTAAAATAACCACAAGAAATAACTAATCACAACTAAACACGCCGGCAAATGAAACAATGACTTTTTAGCAATGGCACTTCTCTATCAGCAGGGGTCGCTATTGAGCCACTTCTCGGATGAAGTTGTATTTTACACAGCTGACGTAAACTGCTGAACAGTAATTACAGATCACTTCGGAAGATGTATCCTGGTATCCTCTGACTTTATTCTTAATTAAAAAGAATGGTTTCTCGCGGCACGGTGGGCAACAGGTTAGAATCAGAATCTGAATCCTCTTTATTTGCCAGGTATGTCCAAAAGCACACAAGGAATTTGTCTCCGGTAGTTGGAGCCGCTCTAGTACGACAACAGACCGTCAATTGACAGAGAACACTTTGGAGACAGAAAGACATTGAGAAAAACAGTCGCAGCAATAAAGGGTTGCTAGTTATCTGGTAATGCCGGTAAAAAATTTTTTTTTTTTTTTTTTTTTTGACAGTTGTGCAAAAAGATGCAGAGTCCTCCAGCACTTAGAGCAGTTCGAATGACTAATATTGCAATAGTCCGGTGCAATGACCGTTGTGCAAAGGGCGCCGAGACTTCAAGCGAGTAGTACGATAATCTGGGACAATTTTGATTGTGCAAATGTTACAGATACTCCTCAGTCAGTGTGCAAATGGAGCAGATGCTACTCTGGCATGAGTGGCCAGTATTGGTTAACAACAGATATGCAAATAGTGCACCGTGACGAGACTACGAGACTGAGTGCACGAGTAATATATAATTGGCCCGACAACAAACTCAAGACAAAGCGTCAGCCTCACAGTTCTCACAATCCCCGGCCCCACCTGTGCGGATTTTCCATGTTCTCCCCGTGCCTGCGTGGGTTTTCTCCGGGCACTCTGATTTCCTCCCACATCCCCCTCAAAAAACATGCATGGTAGGTTAATTGAAGACTCTAAATTGCCCGTAGGTGTGAATGCGAGTGCGAATGGTTGTTTGTTTATGTGTGGCCTGCGATTGGCTGGCAACCAGTTCAGGGTGTTCCCCGCCTCCTGCCCGATGATAGCTGGGATAGGCTCCGGCGCTCCCGCGACCCTTGTGAGGATAAGCGGCTCACAAAATGGATGGATGGATGGATGTTTGGTTTCTTCAATAATGGTAGCAACAAAACTAAAGAAGTGTTTGATATAAATTGTATTAATTATTCTTGCAAAAATCCAAATCCACAAATCCAAATGTAGGCATTCAAAACTCTATCTTTACTTTTTGATAAGAAAACCAAACAATGCATGAGTTTGACTCTGAAAACAACAAAAAAAAAAACAGTTACAACTGTTTTAGGCTCTTCATTTTTTAAAAACAAAAAACAAAAAAACTGCCTCCTCTTTTTTAGTATTTTATGTATTTATGACCATGTTATCTGTTTGTCCGTTTTTGTGTTATTGTAAATTGAATATTTTCAATAAAGATTGTTTAAAAAAGTAATTATTGATCGCTTGATCGAAGTTCATCCAATAATCAATGTACAGTATATGATTACAACAATACAAGGGAAATAGCTCATTGTTGGAAGAGACTTCCTCCCATGTAGAATATATTAAATTTTCACATCCAACAGATAATATCAGAATTTAACACATGATAGTGAGGATAAGCGTAATGGAAAATGGCTGGATGCACTTTTCAGAATCCGTTTTATTGGCCAACTATGTTGCAAGACACACAAGGAATTTGTTTCTGGGAGTTGGAGCCACTCTAGTATGACCCAAAAACAGCCACTATAACAAAATGTACCTTTAGGACATAAAAAAAAAAAAAAACGTGTGTGGAGAGCCATTGAGCAATGAAAGTGTAACACTCGTGGTGATACTGATATAATGGCAATTGTGCAAATGATGTGGAGTCCTAAAGCAATTTTGAGCAGTTTAAAGTGACTAATAGTGAAATGGTCTGGTACAGTGATTGTGCGAATGGTGCAGAGAGTTCTCAAAGACATAAGCGGCCAATAGTAATCAACAGCAGTATGCAAATAGTGCAGCGTGATTAAAAAAAAAAAAATTGGTAGCATGTTGCAATGAAATTGTAAGTTACCTGTTTAAGAAGTTATTGGGAAGAGGGAAGAACCTGCTGGAATGTCTGGTGGACAGTCTCTCAGGACCTGAAGTGGGCGATCAACATCCACTCCATCCTCAAAAAGGCCCGGGAGAGGATGTACTTCTTGCGGCTTCTGAGGAAGCACGGCCTGCCACAGGAGCTGTTGAGGCAGTTCTACACAGCAGTCATCGAATAAGTCCCGTCTTCATCTGTTTTGGTGCTGCCACAAAAAAGAACAAACCCCGACTGCAACAGTCAAAACTGCTGAAAAGATTGTCGGTACCCCCCTACCCACTCTTGAGGACTTGCACGCTGCCAGAACTAAGACAAGAGCATGCAAAATCCTCTTGGACCCTCCACATCCTGGTCACCACCTCTTCCAGCTCCTTCGCTCAAGTAGGCGCTATCGAACAATGCAAACTAAAACTAGCAGACATTGCAACAGCTTCTTCCCTCTTGCCATTACATTCTTAAACAGTTAACTCACAATTCAATTGTCACAAGCTGCCAATTTTTGTCTTGAGATTGTTGTCACATCTCGGTTGGGCCAATTATACATTATTCATGGACTCACTGTAGTCGTCTTGCCACTCTGCACTATTTGCATATCTGTTGTTGGCCAATACTTGCCACTTGTGTGCTTGAGAAGTATCTGCACCATTTGCACAATTGACACTGTTCCAGATTATCGCACTACTAGTCACTTTAAACTGCTTAAATTTCTTAAAGTCTGCGCCATTTGCACAAAGGCCACTGTACCAGACTACTGGTCTATTAGTTATTTCAAACTGCCCTAAATTACTAGAGGACTCACAGTTGTCATATGCACAGTTGTCAAAAAAAAGAAAAAAGATGTATCGGCATTACCACATTACTGGTAACCTTTCATTGCTCAGTGACTCTCCGTACTGTGTTTTTATGTCTCAAAAGCATTTTCTGTTGTCATACTACAGCAGCTCCAAATACCGGAGACAAATACATTGTGTGTTTTTGACATACTTGGCAAATAAAAATTATTCTGATTAATGTATGTCCATTTAATTCAGGATCATGTACGCATTTTTCCATCTTACCCCAAAGTGTCACTTTCCTCACAGTCTATTTCACTCAATCGTTTGCTCATTTGATGCATACCACACAAAAACACTGGATAAAGCAGATGTACTGCTCCAAGTGTTATAGCTTGCATAACCTCAAAACTACTACCGTAATTTCTCGTGTATAATGCGCACCCATGTGTAATACGTACCCCCAAAGTTGACCTCAAAATTCCGGAAAACCCTTCTACCTATGTATAATGCATTTTTACAATGCATGATTTTGCTTCTACCCATATGATCAAAACGAAGTGTTATCTGTATTTTGTTAGTTTTTACAAAGAATGATTCTGAAGTTAAGCACTTTATTTTGAACATGTAATCCTTTTTTTTTGTGTGTGTATTTACTGGCTCTTATTTTGAAATTCACAGCCCTACTTTTATTTAGTAAGTTAGAAAACACCCCGTTGTACTCCTATGTTGGATTACCCAGGCAGAATGTCTAAGATGGGTGAAAACATGAAGGACCAGGTGAAACACATTTAATTTAATTTTAATGGGATTCAAATTAAACTGCCAAGGCAAAACCTTCACTGATCATCGCTGTTCTCACCAACACACTCGTGTCTCTTAATATGTTGGCTGTGAGAGAACGTACTGAACAGGAAAAAAGATTCTCTCAAATGTGTGTTCTTGAATGACATTTTAAGTGTGCCTTCTGAGTGAATCTTTGGCCACAAACTAGACAAGCAAAAGGTTTCTCACCAGTGTGGATCCTTGTGTGATTTCTTAAGTGACTATTCTGAGAGAATCTTTGACCGCAAACTGAGCAGGAAAAAGGTTTTTCTCCCGTGTGTGTTCTTGTGTGTGTTCCTAATGTTCCCTTTTCAGAGAATCTTTGACCACAAATTGAGCAGGCAAAAGGTTTCTCACCAGTGTGGGTTCTTGTGTGTACTATTAGATACCTATTTGTTGTAAATCTTTGACCACAAACTGAGCAGGCAAAAGGTTTCTCCCCAGTGTGCGTCCTTGTGTGTTTCATCAAGTGCCCCTTCTGAGAGAATCTTTGACCACAAAGTGAGCAGGTAAAAGGTTTCTCACCAGTGTGTTTTCTTGAGTGTATTTTTAAGTATCCCTTCCGAGTGAATCTTTTACTGCACACTGAGCAGGAAAAAGGTTTCTCTCCAGTGTGGCTTAACATATGCCTTTTCAATAGAGATTTGTAGACGAAAGTTGTCCCACATTGAGGACATTTCCAGCATTTGTTGTCAGTGTGACCTGTCACATGACCTTCAGACTGTTCTTCTTCATCATCATCATCATCATCATCATCATCAGTGTCAGAGGAATGTGACGTTGGGTCATCACTATCTGATAGTGGAGCTATGAGGCCATCTGCTTGTGATCCTCCAAAGTGGTCTCCATCACTTTCTATTGTCATGTGTTGATTTGAGCTGCTGCTTGGAGGCTCCGCCCCGCTGTTCTCCTCACGTTGACCTTCATCTTCAGCTTCACTCTTCAAAGGGACATCGGTCAATGGCAACTTGGTGACATCCTCTTCCTCCTCTTCCTCTTTGATGTAGGGAGGCTCTTCCTCATCCTCTTTTTTAATGTAAAGAGCCTGCGGCTCCTCTTCCTCCTTGATGTAGGGGATGTCTTCGTCATCCACTTCCTCTTTAATGTGAGGGGCCTCTGGCTCCTGCCGATAAGGACGAAGGTCTTCACTGGTGTCTGCAAGACGGAAGAAGATAGACATTTATGGTTTGGTCAAATAAATTCTTATGCTGACTTTAATAATAATAATAATCATGCATTACTCTTATCTCGCACATTTCTAGACAGTCAAAGATGCTTTACAATTTCATACATTATTCATTCACTCCACAGTCACACTTGGTGGTGGTAATCCACTTGTGTAGCCACAATTGCTCTGGGCGAGTCTGACAGAAGTGTGGCTGCCATTCTGTGCCTACAACCCCTCTGACCACAACCAAACATCCAACCACATTCATTCATGGTAATGTGAGTTAAGTGTCTTGCCCAGGGACACAATGATGACATGCGCTCAGCTGGGGTTACGAACTGGCGACCCGCCAGTTGCAGTGTGTTCTGTTACCCTCTGCATCACGTTATGTATTATTGTTTCTATTTATATTTAAAGACCTGGCAAAGTCATTTTTGTGATTACTTTCTAAATAGATTAAATATTTCAAGTGTGGAAAGTGTGCAAAGGCTGACACCAATTACGTACTGAATTGTTGATGATTATTGATTATTTTATACCATCTCACCTGTACAGATTTTTTGCAAGGACTACAACCAAGTTTAAGTGCAGCTTCCTGGCCACGAGTTGCCCCTCCACCACTACATAAGTACTGAGCACCTTCATTCCATCAGTGGATATTCGGCGCAAATGCCACATCATTAGTGAATATAATAACTTGGCCCAATTCTGACAATGCCTACGTCTCTGCCACGCACACCCACACTCGGCGCACATAGCGAGGCAGCATTGAAACGGACCGCCCCACCGCCTCATGCCAGCCCACCAGCGTTAGTAGCTAGTAGCCACCAGCGGACCTGCACACCGGCATTGGGGCCGTAAACCTCCTCAGAGTACTTGCTGGCTGCCTGCGACGTTGTGGCGTGAGGACAAGGAGGGAAAAAAAAAATCATTGAAGGGTATCGGCGCATCGCGCTGCTGTAGCCGCCTCAGTGCACCATGAGCGGCCACAATTCCGCCAGCAGCCCGCTGAATTTCAAATGAGGGTGGAAATTGTCCCAGCGCGGCTGACGGTGATTGTGCCGGGGCTCAGAGGTTGCCTAGCCGCGTCAGACGGCCTCTCTGCGGCCCGCGAGAGCGTCTGCATTGCTCGGAAGGAGCCCGGAGAGCAGGCACGAGTGATTGACAGGGGAAAGTTACTGAGCAACACTTCCTGTCTGCAACGCAACACATGCACACCCTACAGGAGACGCACACCTACCACTTGTATTGTTCTTTAATTACTTGTATTTTAGATTTTTGCAAGCGGAGAAGCATCGATTTTGAAGCTAAGCTGCCCGCTTTGGCCACACCAGCTAAGGCTGGGCGATATGGCCTAAACTTCATATTTCTATATAACTGGAGTCCCTTCAGGCTGATGGCATTTCTCGCAATGCAAACTAAAGTGTAAAAATGAGATTTATTGTACTGATCTCAAAACAAAATTAAAACTTAGCACTCTATGGTGCAAACAAACAACACAAATATTTGATATACTACACAGTATATTTTGGACCTTTCGGCTCCTCCTCATGAATGATGTATGCAGCAACGTGCCGATTAATTTCCAGTATTCGGACGTGTGTGAATGCTGTGTACCTGTTGTATCCTTTTCTTTTTAGACACTTCTTAATTGACCTGCTAATTTGCTGTTCATAGCTGGATAATAGGGCTGCACCATTACGGCCAAAAATGATCATCACGGTTATTTTGATTTATATTGTAATCCCAATTATTAAACACAATCATCATTTTCAGGAACAAAATAAATCTGTATTTTTATAGCACTACAAACAATACGTAAACAGTTTTCAATTTAAAAAAAAATCTTTGAATAAGAATAAATTGTAAAATCTAAATTTCCAAGGACTGAATAAATTATCTTTTTTTTTTAAATCACAAAGTCAAAATCAATGAAAACAATTCCAACTTATCCAGAAAAAGCAATAATATTAGGCTTGAGCCTACATGTTTTTGGCAGGCATACAACAGCCTGCCAACATTTTCAGACTTGAGAGACATGAGGCCACGACATTTCCGCCACTGCGAAACATCCTCTTTTGACGGGGAACTTGTGACAGGAATGCACAAGGACTTCTTGCCAACTTTGAAAGTCGTGGGTGGTAGAGTCTCTGATGTTCCTTCCACCTGCCCGAAGGGTCCTCTTCACTGTCAAGGTTGGCACACTGGAGGCAAGACTGAAGCTCAGAAGCAACGGCCTGTTGTTGCTGGTGAGGAGAGGATCTTGGTGTGGCTGCCCAGGTTATCTGGAAGAAGCCTTTCCAAGGTCTTCTTTTTCTTCGATGTACTGGGTGCATCCTCTACACCATATATGTCAAACTCAGGCCCGGGGGCCAAATTTGGCCCACCATGTAATTATATTTGGCCCGCAAGACCATATTAAATGTGTATTAGAGCTGGCCCACCAGTATATAGCACATGTGCCACTAATATGACAAATCCCAGAATGCTGTGTTGGCCCATCAGTCTAGACCGGCAAGCGTCCCTTCCTTTTCTGTTGCAGTTGTTAGCAACTATGCTACTAGTCTCCTCGAGCAAATTTACACTTCCCCTTCCCAAAAATGGCAAAAGTGGCTGTAACAAATTAATATAACGTAATTGAATGAATGTTTCGTTTTTTTTAAATGCCCTTTATCAACTCCTAGCCAGGGACTGTTAATAGTTTGAAGTTTGGATTTTTATTGAAGGACATTCTTATATTTTGGGTTGTTTTGTTGTTGGCCTTTGAAAAAAAGATTTACATCAAAAAGAAAGGTAGTTGGAGATAGATCAAAAGAAGATCTGGAGACAGAAGAATTGATGTTGTTTATTGAAATACAAAACAACAAAAAAATACCAGTCTTTTATCTCAAATTTGATTTCTCATGTTTATAATATTAGTTTGTTTATTCCAAATTCAGTTTAAGCAAAATTTGAGTTTGTTGTCATATGATTCAAACTTAATGCTACATTTCTGCAGAGAAGGGAAACATGCACATTGCAGTAATGTTTCATAAAATATTGAGTTTGGCCCGTGACATTGCCCCAATTTTTTTATTTTGGCCCACCGTGAATTTGAGTTTGACACCCCTGCTCTACACTGTCTGCAGTCCCTCCATATGGATCAGTTGGGCCCTTCTCATTTAACAGAACATAATCAATTAAGAAAAGCACGTCCATATTCAGATTACAGCACATTAATAACCGTTTAGCACATTTCATTCCACTTAATATCTTAAAGTCCCGCATCTATGTATTCCCAATTGTTACTAACCACGCTTGAAGAGGCAGCCATCTCAGTCAGACAGGAGTCTGTTCTGGATCGGTTCAGTCCTATCTTCACTGACATGTCTCCGTTTGGAGCGTGGCTCAAGAGCAGAGGTCATGTCAAGCAGTTCTTGCGTACCTGGATCCTTGTATTTTTGCTTTGATGGGGTTGGGCAAATCTGGGAAATCCTCACTTATTTTGTGGACGGAGAAGCTGAACAGGCGGCGGACTGGCTTCACAAAAGACACGCTGACATGCTGTACGTCTCACTGGTCTCACAGGTGTCTTGATTTTTGGTCAGAGGGTACGACTTGAGAAATGGCTCCAGAACTCTTGCCATCATTGGCTGCCTTGATTTCCAGCTTGTGGGGCATTCAGTCTTCTTTTGAGCCCGGGCTAGCTCTTTTGTTACGCTTCCAGCTGTTGGAGAAACTGCTGACAATTTTTTTTGCAGATCCTGACTGCACGGTCAATCCATTCATTGCACTCCATTTTATTAGCATAGGTTCTATACAATCCAATTACATTTCAAAATTAGTATTTTTTTTTTTTTTTGTCCTACTCACCAATTGCGAGATGGAGCCTACGCCCAAAGCAATGAAGTCTCGTCCATTTACAGTATTATGAGAAGCTTGTCTCGACGACATTCGAGCCACTGTCTGTTGTGATGCGGACTAGTCTCTCCTCATGCAGGTGCCAAGAAGTCAGTCTCTCCCACAGTCCCTGGACTACAGTTTCCCCTGTGTGGTCTTGTGGGACAAATTGACATCCAAGCACCCAGTTTTCATTGCTCTGCATGACCTTTGGTCACTTGTGATTGCAGAGAAAGGTGGTGATTTCCCTCTTTATTTCCCCACCAACATTTCTCATGTATTACAGGTAATGCTCGTTTGGAGAAATAATTACACAAGGGAATTGCATATTTCTTGTCCAGTGTTTTTGGGGAGGTCGACTGATATGGTGTTAAAGGGTCGCCGTTATGGTTGTCTGGCTTCCCACTGGGCTCCGACAAGTATTTTGAGAAGCAACGTTAGCTTTGGCTTTCATACATTCATCGTATTTGTGAGGTTTTTTTTCAGATGGTGGAAGAGATGAGTTGTGTTACCCTGCGCAGCAGACACAACACTGCTGCACTCTTTCCAAATAACCTCTTGCTTTGTGTCCCTTGCGCTGAATCCAGAACAGGCCCAGCCAACCGATACTGATCCCTGATTCATCTCCAGTTTTTGCTGTACTTTCTTCTGACCGGACTTGCGCTCTCCCGTTGCTAAGTGTGCTAGTTTATTATTTAGCCGGTTCCTACACATTTGCGGTTTCAAAATTCATAGTATTTACACAACCTTATTTCCAGAGATCTCTGTAAAAAAAAAAAAAAAAAAAAAAAAAAAAATATATATATATATATATTAAAATATTTTTTGAAATTTGAGTAGACGTGTATTTATATGTCAACCGCTTATCCTCACTAGGGTCACGGGCGTGTTGGAGTACACCCTGAACTGGTTGTCAGCCAATCACAGGGCACACAGACAAACAACCATTCGCACTCACATTCACACTTACGGACTATTTGATTACTCGACCATGCATGTTTTGGGGATGTGGGAGGAAACCGGAGTACCCGGAGAAAACCCACGCAGGCACGGGGAGAACATGCAAACTCCACACAGGCGAGGCCAGATTCAAACCCGGGTCCTCAGAATTGTGAGGCAGATGTGCTAACCAGTCTAGCACCGTACCGCCTCTTTATATGCCATTATGTCACCAAATAATTTCAAGAAGATTATAGCTATTACACATTCGGTAAATGTATGTGTGATATTATGGACCATCGATGACGAAATCCTTAAATTCCTTGCAATTGTACGTTGAGGAACATTGCCCTTGAACTGTTCGACTATTTTCTCACGCACTTGTTCACAAAAAGAACTTCACCCAATCTTTCCTTGTGAATGACTGAGCAATTCAGGGAACCTCCTTTTCTACCCAACCATGGCACCCACCCGTTCCCAATCAGCCTGTTCACCTGTGGGATGTTCCAAACGGGTGTTTGATGAGCATTCCTCAACTTTCTCAATCTTTTTTGCCACCTGTTGCAGCCATAAGATTATTAACAAGACGTTCATGATTATTTGCTAAAAACAATCAAGTTTATCAGTTTGAACATTAAATATCTTGTCTTTGCAGTGTATTCAATTAAATATAGGTTGAACATGATTTGCAAATCACTGTGTTCTGTTTTTATTTATGTTTAACACAACATCCCAACTTCATTGGAATTGGGGTTGTAGCTCGAGCCTTGTTTTTGGAAGGTGGCTTGGAAGCACAGCACAGCTACAGTGCAATGTTTTTGTGAGAGCACACAGTATTATACCGCTGGCTTGGTGAATCCTCCATTCTGATTGGCTCAGAAAATTCCATTGGCGTACATGATCAGCTGATAATTATGAATTATTTGATTTGTTATTTCTTATTTTGAATGCTCTGACTTTACGCTGCTTTTAACCTAAGAGTATATTATTTCGTTTCTTTTGTACTAATAAATGACAAATTAACAAATATATATATATATATATATATATATATATATATATACTTTGAGTATTTTTCTATACAATAGTTTACATTTTCCACAGTTTTCGAGACCTGGAAATTTAGGAAATGAAGTTGCATACTTTCCATAATTAAGAACGAGTTAAACAAACCTGCTACGCGTAGTAGCCCATCACGAGGCTGCGTTTTGCAAACGGTGCCCAGTTGCTGACCTTGTGGCTCGCTTTCCTCTTTCGTCCCCCAAAGTTCCTCCTCGTACGCCGCTGTCCTTCTTGCACACATTTTTGACACGACAATCACAACGCTTTTACGCTCACACTTGACGTCTGCTTAGCGATGCGTTGATCACAGACGCGTCTCTTGAGCACCAAAATATTTGGTGTGTTTTTTTTAAAAAGCTAAAGCTAAAATAAGCTAAGCTAAGCTTAGCTAAAGCAAGCAGAGAAGCTTCAACGTGCACCGAGACGACTTGAGCCGGACATGAAGATTGACGATGTTTTAGTCCAGTAAAGGAGTGATTGACGTCCTGCGTGGGGGCTTCAGTACTAAATGGCCAAAATTCAGTGCAGCGCGTGGGGGAAAAAATCATCCTGTCGCCTCGCTGCTGTCTGCTTCTCTTTCTTCTTCGCTGTTTGATAGCGGACTTTGCATCTAATTAGTTGCATTAGCGCCCCCTGTCGGGGGAAATCTGCTCCCACGCTCTCTCGTGATTCCGATTCTTCTTATGAGTCCAGTTGTTGTTAGCCAGCCGATCATAGTCCGTACGCTTTTAGTGATGGGCAAATGAAGCTTTCGTGATGCACTTGGACGAATTGTTTCGAAAATGGGCTCCGTTGTGGAAGCTTCAATTATGGTGACCTCTCCTGGCGGAGAAGCAAGGCTGCAGTGGATTTAAAACAGCTGCTTTGCAAAATCTTTGACGCTCACACGTTCTCAGATTGAATATCATTCTTTTTTTTCCAGTGTAAGATTGATGAATTTGTGTATTGTGTTACTGATTATAAAGTTCTGTGAAAAATTGTTTGGGTGTGCTTGTCTAACTATGGCTATTATGTGCACGACTGTGCGTGTGCAGTCGTTATTTACGTGTAACCTTTATTTTTGCATGGGGAACATTTGGCTGTGGACGATAAAAAAAGAAATAAAAATCTGAGCAAAGAAGACACAGCTCGTCTGAAACTTTGTGCCATTTAATTTATTCATCCAGCAAGTCAATGTCACAGACTGACAATATGAGGACAACCTTCCCCCATCAATTATCTCTTTATCTTGATTTTCCAGTTGTTGTTGTTGTTGACCACCGCCTGTATTGAAAATATTCCACATAAGAAATAACCACTTAATACTGATAAATATCACGGTTGATCTACAGTCCACAGGATTCAAATGGTAGCTTTACATCAGATTTGGCAGCACAATTCTTTACATGTGGATTTCATGCAGGCCTACACCTGCGCATGAAGATTTGATCAAATTTTAATTTTGCCTATCACTGAATGCCATACATTGTTCTCTTACACATCCAGAGCTAGACTAAGCCAGTGGGCTCACAATGCATCAGCTATTAGCTTACACTAAATCACTGACTTGGAAAGTGGGGGGGAAGCCCGTTACAGTACACTAAATATAAAGCGGCGTCACCCTTTGCCCCCCAATTTGAGCAACATTGATGCGTAGCAGTACATCAACAGCTGCCTGAAGCAGGGACGTCAGTGGCCTTTTTAGTCTGACCAGTGCACAAAAATGCATCCAGAAGAGTTATATAATAAAAGAATTCATTTTGCATGTTTGTCGACACTAGATGGTGCGTTTTTGAAAACACTAGTGCTTCTTTGTAAAAAAAAAAAAAACACACACACACACACGCTACAGTCTTTTCAAAAGGTCATCACATTGTAGAGCTGCTCTTAGTTTCTCGCCACATTGTCTCTTTGCCTTTCTTTGCACTCCTCGGACGGACCCCCTTTTCAATTGCTGTCCCGGTAGCTGATCTGTAAATCATCCACGTCCATATTTATGTAGTACTAATGGTATCATGAGACGGCACGGTGATCGACTGGTTAGCACATCTGCCTCACAGTTCTGAGGACCGGGGTTCAAATCCCGGCCTCTCCCCGTGCCTGTGTGGGTTTTCTCCGGGTACTCCCGTTTCATCCCAAAAACAGATACGGTAGTTGAATTGAGGACTCTAAATTGCCCATAGGTATAAATGTGAGTGCAAATGGTTGTTTTTTTATACTGGCTGGCGACCAGTTCAGGGTGTACCCCACCTCTCGCCCGAAGATAGCTGTGATAGGCTCCAGCACTCCCTTGTGAGGATAAGCGGCACAGAAAATGGATGGATGGATTTTTGCTATATTTAAACACGCCAATGTGAATGTGCAAATTCTGATATTACTGTTGTGTGTGTGTGTGTGGGAGGGGCAGGGGGGTGGGTGTATACAGTGTGAGCGAGTTTAGCACGTACCCCAAGAGATGCCTGTTTTACAGTTGTGATAAAATAGCTAATGTGGGCTAATATGCACAGCCAAAATCAAGAACGAAACACCTGCAATTTACCACAAGGTGTTTTCTGAAGTTATAAGTGGGCTGAAATATCCACGTTTGGGCCGACAGTGCCAGACAAATACTACAATACATGAACGCTGTTGTTTTAATTCGTCTAAATGCAAACACGAGTCGCGCGCAGGTGCCTTCATGGTAACGACAACCTTCCCAACATGGTCGCCACATAGGCACGACAATTAACTGGGCCGGTTTATCTTGTGTAATACCTATGCCCGGGAAGCCCAATCAAAGACGACGTGTGCGTTCATGTGACTTCATTGATCGTCACCGTGAATAAAGTCGGACTCATGACACTTCCTTGGGGCGTCCCGTTCTCTCTAGTGCTTTGTTGATAACGTTGTTTCTATTTGAACTATCCAATCGAACATTCGCCATCCAATTCCTACTTTATGTAACTTAATCAACACCCCTTCCTTCCACATCATATCATGTGCTTTTTCAACATAAAAAATACTGCCTCCCTGTTTACCTGAGCCTTCCGTGTTTCATTTCCAAGAATCTAGACTCACCACTGCACCACGAGTGCCCCTTCCTTTTCTGAAACCAACTTGATAAGTGGCAATCATACCTCTACTTTGGTAGCGTGGACACCCACTATTCGCAGAGAGTAAGGATGGGGCCGGATTTCAAATTGCAAAAATCCAAAGATAATTGATGCCCATTATCATTGCATTGAACTTTCTTTAAACCCCAAAATTAATGAATAACTGAGGATAAAATGCCAATAAGCATTGGTTGGTTGTTTGTTTGTATGTGCCCTGCGATTGTCTGGCAACCAGTTCAGGGTGCGTGCCGCCTCCTGCCCTCCTTACATTTCTATGCTATTAAATTATTGGTGTTTTGTTATGCTTTTCATTACTTCGTGTGTCACGTGGACATCTTGTGTGTATCAGTCACTGACACGCACTCAATCTGTTCAAATTAATGTTATTCCTCTCAATTACTACTCTGGTGGGCTTTTATTTATTGTATTTGATTCATTTTGATTTTATTTTTGTTATCATTTTGATTGTGTTTGATTGCCCTCGTTGCTCTGTCGTGACTTTACTATAACACCCCTCCAACGTGGTGCCACGTACACTGCTGGCCTATCACAGAATTGAAGACGCCATAGTAACCTCTGCTCGCTGCGCAGCTAACCTACGTGCCTACATGCCGACCATGTTGAAAAAGTCGATGTTCCCGTCAAAGACAATAAATCGACTTTTAAATTTAGGCCATAACTTGCTCAGTTATAAACCAACTTACGTGAGTTTATTTTATAAATTATTATTTTTTGTCAACGCCAAAGCGTGTGCTATAAAACAATGTTTGAGAAAAAAAGCCCCCCAAAATAATTACTTGTTTACGTAATTTCCCGCGCTTTAATAAATCTGGCCGAATTAGTACGAAACGTACTGAAGCCTCAACGTAAAACGTCAATCTCTACTTTGCTGGACTAAAACATCAATGTTCAATCTTCGTTTTCCTCGGTTTAAGTCGTCCCGGTGCACGTTGAAGCTTCTCGGCCTAGCTTAGCTTCACGTGCTAGCCGCTAATAAAGAGATGCGTTTGTGATCAACACATCGCTAAGCGGAGATCAAGTGGGAACGAAAAGCGTTGTGATTGTCGTGGAAAAATGTCTGCGAGAAGGACAGCAAACTATGAGCAGGAGCTTTGTTGGACAAAAGAGGAGAACCATTGGAGTTTGTTTTCAAGTGTTGTATTAAAAAAAAACCAAAAAAAAAAACACCCCGGCATTTGGGTAAGGAGAGACAGCCATCGATGCACTTTCAGACGTTTATTCCATGTATTCTTTTTTTTAATTTTTATTTTTTTTACAGTTTTTACAAGTAAATTGCGTTACTCTCACTGTCTAATGATTTCAATCACATATACACTTCTCCGTCTTACACCAAAGTGTCAAAGTTACTTCACAGGCTATTTCAATCATTTCGGTATTTAATATGCACTCTACAAAAACTTTGGACAAAGCAGATGCATTTTTAGTGATTTAGCACAAATGCTAATTCTCAACATTTAGATGATATTGAACATACCCCAACCCTACATAGAACAGCTGTTCCCCAACATCTTTGTCTCCTTCGATTGTTGTGTGTTGTATAGCACAAGATTTCTCTCGAATGTGTGTTCTTGAGTGACTTTTTAAGGTTCCCTTCACAGAGAATCTTCGACCACAAACTGAGCAGGCAAAAGGTTTCTCCCCAGTGTGCGTTCTTGTGTGTTTTCTCATTTTTCCCTTTTCAATGAATCTTTTACCACATACTGAGCAGGGAAAAGGTTTTTCTCCAGTGTGGATTCTTGAGTGTACCTTTAAGCTTCCCTTATGGGAGAATCTTCTGCCACAAACAGAGCAGGCATAAGGTTTATCACCAGTGTGGATTCTTGAGTGTGCATTTAAACTTCCCTTTTGTGTGAATCTTTGGCCACAAACAGAGCATGCAAAAGCTTTCTCACCAGTGTGTGTTCTTGTGTGTCTTTTTATATAATGTTTGTTAGCGAAGCTTTTACCACAAACCGAACAGGCAAAAGGTTTTTCTCCAGTGTGTGTTTTTGTATGTCTTTTTAAATCTACATTTGTCGCGAATGCTTTACCACAAACTAAGCAAGCAAATGGTTTCTCTCCGGTGTGGATCATCATATGACCTTTCAAACTGGTCTTATAACTCAAACTTTTCCCACATTGGGAACATTTCCAGCGTTTGTTGTCACCTTCTGTTGTCATGTGTTGACTTAAGCTGCTGCTGCTTGGAGGTTCAGTCCCTCTGTTCTTACTTAGAACTTTATCGTCACTCTTCAAGGGGACACTAATCGATGGCAACTTGGTGATATCATCCTCCTCTTTAATATATGGGAGCTCATCACCTTCCTCCTTTTTAATATGCAGGAGCGCTTCCTCCAAGTGGGGATGCTCTTCCTCATCCACTTTGATGTGGTGGGTCTCTGGCGCCTCTTCCTCTTTAATGTAGGAAGCTTCTGGCTGCTCTTCCTTTATAATGTAAGGATGCCCTGGCACCTTCTCTTTTTTAATGTGAGGGGGCTTCTCATACTCCACTTCATCTTTCATGTGAGGAGACTCTGGTTGCTGCCGCTCAGGACAAAGATCTTCACTGTTGTCTGCAAGACAAGAAGACAAACATACATGGGCAAAACTTCATTTTGTATTTGCAACCTCCTCGGTCCTTGATTCTCTGTTTACATGTTAGCACCTCCCATCAGAGAACCCATCGAGGAGATGTTTGGCGAAACAAGACGTTAGCTCCTTGACAGTAATTTCATTGCAACAGCAAAGTAAAGATGATGCTACGTCATTGACGCATGTCACAAATCAGTCTTTTGTCTCAGCGACCACCAAAGCTGCATTCTGGAGTCCCACAGGTTAAAAAAAAAAACACCTGATAGGACTCCATCAACTTGAAAGCACCTCTTACTGCCGGTGTCCACCAACGGGTTCGGTGATTGCTGCCACAACAGGCACCGACCACCTTAAGACCACAGCTCCGGTCGGCCGGCTCAACAATGGAGGCGTGGAACATGGTCCATTCGGACTCAATGTCCCATGCCTTCCCCGGGATGTGGTCCAAGTTCTGCTGGAGGTGGGAGTTGAAACTCAAGCACAGAAATCAATGACAGAACCACGCTCAGGTTACATGTCTGTGTGTGTGTGTGTGTGTGTATATAAATTATATGGGACACACAGTTTGATTTTTTTTTTTTTTTTTTAGCTCTAAATTTGATGATACAATACACATATTGAACTACTCAAAATGTGTATTGGCCCAACTCAGGCAACTCAGTCGTCATAAAAAAAATAACTGGAATGGGTTTTTAGCATATACATTAAATATAGCCATATGCCAGATGAATTTGAATAGTGTTTTTTCCCTTGATGAATCACCTTTTGAAAACAGCATTTTAAGTTCACTTGGGTTATATTTATATCTTATATTTACATTTGTTTGATGATCTTAAACATTAAAGTGGGTTAAATATGCAAAAATATAAGAATTTGCGAAGGGGGCCCATACTTTTTCATGGCGCAGTACATAATAGCCTACTTATTTTGCCATTTATTTTGCCACTTATTTTGTTAAAAAAATCATTTCATTGGATAATAAAAATATTTCTTTACAGGCATGTTAAATATTGCAATAATATTGATATTGCAATATTCAACACCCATATCGAAAGTTTTTTTTAATATCGTGCAGCCCTCGGACTGCAGTCCCATGTTGACTGCGTCATCCACAGACCTGTTTGTTCGATACAGGCAAACTACAGGGTGTCCAGCAGGGGTCCTGTGACGCTCTGTCGGTGGTCCAGCACGAGCGTGCCGAAATCAATAATGACACGTACAGGTATGCATAGATGTAAAAAGAATTAATGTAAAAATCAGCATAAACGCGTTTGAAGAAAATCACTTCAGGCACACACTTACTTTCATTCTTCTTCCAACCATTTTTCAAAGATGGTACACAAAAATAAAAACAAGTTCAAGGGGACACTAAATGTGGTTGAAGACAGCTGGACTCAAACCCGTAATGCAAATAAATAAAGGCATCTTAAACACTAGGCTACAAATTGCTGCACATATCATCAGCATAAAATCTCCATTAGTAGACGATATAAACGTGCTTTGGTGGCGCAGCACAAGTTTGTCTGCTGGAGAAATGGGACACCCATGACGACTGGCCTCTGGGTAATAACATTAACGTGGTTACGATCGTAATGTTTTCAAATAATTAAAGTTCGACACGGCATGCAACCACAGAGCGCTGCAACCAATAATGACCCATACATAAAAGCATGCCTATATATAGTCAAGGGTGCACATAACAATTTTGGTCTGATTCTTAAAGGAGCACCAGAGGTTATTGTTTGGCTTGTTGTTGTTTTTCTCGACCCACTCACCTCATGGATGAATTTCACGATTTGCACTACAGGACCGCGCAATCAGCTGATTTGGCACTGTTCTGTAGGGCAGTGGTTCCTGATTTTTAAAAAATGTTTGCACCACGGGCCGGTTTCACGTAAAGACATTTTGACGGACCATTGGAGTCGCTGCGCAGCGAGACTGAGATGCCCACAAAGCCCACCGACCAGGTCGACGGCCACTCCTTGCTCTGCCACCGCCCCCGCCCCACAAGTGTCACCTTTGGCCAGGGTAGATGCTTGCGGCCGAGCTCAACTGAATTGAAAAAGGAACGAATCAGTTCATGAAGTGATTCAATTCTGTACGTTCACTCAAAGGATTTGTTCATTTGAAAGAGTCGCTCGCGAATGTAAACACTACTCGGGCCCCTTCTATTTCCCTGCTCCCGCCCAGATCATTTATATGTAGTATTATGATGAGGGAATGAAAATTTTCTCTGGTTTCACAGTCATAACTATGATGGAAACGGTATCAACAATGTGACCCGCGGAATTTTTTGGGGACAAACAGCGGTTAAAGCATAACATCCATGCCAGACGTATTGTGCATGAAGCTGATAATATTGCTTCAAACACATTTATGCTTATTTTTACATGTATTCTTTTCAAATGCATATCTGTCCTCGCCATTATTGATTTTGGCAAAGTCTGTGGGAGTGTCGGGTATTAACTTTAATTCGTTGAAAACAAGATGATCGCAGCCGTGTCAAGTTGCTTCCCGGAGGCCAGTTGACACGGGCGTACACATTCAGCACCAGATTGACTTGTGCCACCCCGTCGGGCACCTGTTAAGAACTACTGGTAGACATTCCGCGTTGGTGACAGTGTGGCACCTCGTAGACGAGTGGTTAAAGCTGTTGCACCAAAAGTGTAGTTTTATTTCTTTGCATCACAGGTTTGCGTACAGTCTAGTTTTACTTTTTTTTTTCCTCTCTCTATTTTTTTAAGCAAGGTTCACATTGTCTTGCAGTCAATCAGGAGTTCCAAACGAGCCATTGTGTTTTTGCGTGTTATATTGAAACCTTGGACACATATACAGTTGAACAATTTCTATGCAGCATTGTGAAACAGTGACGCAAACAGGAAGGACAAGATTACTGGACTAACAGTGCCCCAACTGCTATCGGGAGACAGTTGAACCGTACCTCCAACGTGATGGCAGCGATCGTCTCCAGAGGTGCGTGACGTCACGGGACAAACGTCTTCACTTTCCATAGTTTAAATAATGGGATTTATTTTTTTTAAACTAATGTACCTCACACAGTGGCCGAAAACAAATACAGGACTGTTGTTACAAATGGAAAGTAGTTAGTAAAGAAGGGGGCAGGAAGTGAACAAACCTGCTGAGCATAACACAACTCGAAGCTTCTGGAAGACAGCGTCCAGTTGTTGACGTTGTCGCTCGTTCTCCTCTTTCGTCCCACAAAGTTCCTCCTGGTAGTCTGCTGTCCTTGCACACATTTTCACACGACAGTCACAACACCGCACACTCGCACTCGAGCTCTGCTTAGCGATGTGTTTGTTGACCGCAAACGCGTCTCTTCGTTAGCGGCCTGCAAGCTAAGCTAGGCTAGGCTAAGCTAGGCTAAGCGAGGCCGAGAAGCTTCATCGCGCACCGAGACCACTTAAACCGGACACGAAGATTTAACGAATTGAGTTTTATGTTCGAGATTTAAGAGGGGTCAGTACAAAGTCTGAAAACAAATCGTGAAGCGCGTAGAAGAACGTGTAGAGACGAAAAGAATAAGCAGTAATGTGTCGCACTTTCTTCTTCTCTGGTGTTTAACGGCGGTTAGCATCCTTTGCGTTGCATTACCGCCATCTTTCGATTCCTACGCTGTTTTTCGTCATTTCCGATCTACGGCCCTCTTCGGATTCCGACCAACCTTCAACCACGGTGGATGAAGAGGAAATATAAAGATGCAGAATGTAGCCATTTGTTTGTTTGAGCGTATTTCATTGTTTACTAAAAGTAAAAGGGTGAATGTTCCTAACCGATTGGTGCCTGTCTTGTCTCTGTGTTTGTCTCCCTCGTTCTTTCTTGGGTTAGGTTTAAAACGTTATATGTGTCATATTTCTTTCATAACTGAAATAGGTTTTGTTTCTTGCCTGGAATAACCACTTTGCTGCTGCCTACGCAGCGAATTATAACAATTATAACAGAGTGAGAGATCATGCTGACCATAGATGACCACACTTTTACACACCATTTCTGTGTCACAAAGCCCCAGTTTGAATATGTTGTGATGCCGCTGCAGGACAATGGCTTTGCGGAACAACACGGTCAAGGTCTACCACCACCAGTCCTTGCAACAAAGAAGGTGAGGGTGTTCCTGTGGCACATGGCCAACCAAAACAGCTTCCATGAGATCTCTGGCAAGTTTGATGTGTCATCGGTGCTATTAATGGATGCCACATCAGGGTGCAAAGGCCACCAGTAAGAGGTGATTCCCACATCAGGGGACCGTGGATGAGAGGGGGCGATTCTGTGACATGCTTGCTGGACCACCTGGGAAGGTCCATGATGCCAGGATGTTGAGAGCTTCTAAATTCTACAAAACATGGCAGGAGAAGATGAGTGACAACAGCTTGCTGGCAGCGTGACAGTGGGGCTCTAACTGAGGCCGACAAGCTGCACACACCCCGGTAGTGAACATTGTAAAAAAAAAAAAAGTGTAAACATAAAATGTAAACTATAAGGAAAGTGTCATCAATTTAACTCTTACAGTTGATCTATCAGTCGACCCATCAGGGCCTCAAACTTCAGACGGTTTCAGGGTGGACACTTAACCTCTGTGCCACGCTGCCCCCAGTGAAGAAAGTGTAACTCATCTTTTCTGTGGCTACCCCCTTTAGTATCAGAGAAATCAATTTTTCAAAAGATTGTTCACACTATTAAGATTGAAGGGGAAAATATTGCCACTTGCTTTGTACACAAAGATGGAGAAATTTACATGATTGTTAGTCTGTTCTGCGAGGGTAACTTCATGTTCACAAAGCAATTTTTTTTTTTTAAATTTACTCCACCCGGGTTCAATCCCCGGCCCCGCCTGTGTGGAGTTTGCATGTTCTCCCCGTGTCTGCGTGGGTTTTCTCCGGGCACTCCGGTTTCCTCCCACATCCCAAAAACATGCATTAATTGGAGACTTTAAATTGCCCGTAGGTGTGAGTGTGAATGGTTGTTTGTTTGTTTGTATGCGCCCTGCAATTGGCTGGCAACCAGTTTAGGGTGTACCCCGCCTCCTGCCCGATGACAGCTGGGATAGGCTCCAGTACGCCCGCGCCCCTTGTGAGGAGAAGCGGGTCAGAAAATGGATGGATGGAAGTTTACTCCATGCATTAAGGCAGCCATGGGCAACTGGCATGCGACCCGCGAGCGCACTTGGAATTAATTTGAGCAAAAAACAAAAATATTTGAAACCAAAATGTTTTTAAAAACAATTTTCCTGAAAATTTTTAACATCTGGTAGAGGAAACATTTGGCTAGCGCCCACAGTCGTAGTGGCCCCTACATTAAAAAAAAAAAAAAAGTATCCTCCACCATAACAGAGCAGTTTTAGGTTGTAATAACACTATTCGCCACTAGATGGCAGACAACGCCTACTATAGCGATGCCATGATAAAAAATCAGCAGGAAGAGAGAGTCATCATAGCTATGACCAGGAGATACACTAGCCGTTTTTTCGCCACCGGAATAATCGATGTGCCTACGTGGCGGCCATGTTGGGAAGGCGGACTTTCCCATTGAAGGCAATGCATGGACACTGAAATTGTCGTAACTTTCTGATTTCTCAACCGATTTTCATGTGGATTACTGTTTTGTTAACGCCGAAACATATCCTATCTATAGACACTTTTTTTTCTAAAGCAACAATTATTATTTTTACACGCAGAAGGGACTCCCAGTTTCCTTGTCGTAATTGTACGCCATTTTACGCAACCGTATGCACCACAATGTACTGACATCCTTGGTCTTTTAGTTTTCTTGCTGTCCACACACATTGAATGCACTGACGACGTGGACCTCCCTAGCTTAGTGTCAACATCGGCACGGAGCTCAAAATGGGCGTGTCAATCTACCAATACATCCGTGAGGGTAATGACGTAGGGCGGTAGAAGCGAAACTGTGTAACTTGACGAACTATATATATATCTATTTTTAAAGCAATACTAGCAAAGCCCGGTCAGATGTGTGTTTATTTTGGATAATGTGCAATACACTAGTCACCGTTTTTAATTGATTACTACGCTTAACAGAAGGAAAACATGGTTCAATTTCATCTTGGTACAAGCTGAAGCTTCTCGAAGTTGGATCTTTTGAGCCGCCTCAACGCCGGCTTGTCTCCCGCAAGAAGAATACACAGTTAAAGGTGTTATTGTTTTGGTTAGTATTTCCGTTTTGATAATGTCGATTTGCGTGCTCGTGACGTAACTTGCGACCAAGCGCGCTGCTGTGGATTTTCCGCTGCAGCTCCCCATCCGCACACTTTTTATTATTATTTTTTAACGTAATCGCTGCTCTCTCTTCGACGAACCTCACTAAATCTTACTGAATTTCTACGAACTGAATCCTCGAATCCGCGGTGCGTCCATCGGTACTTCGCTTGGACTCAAACATTATTCGTTAAATCCTCGTGTCCGGTTTAAGTCGTATCGGTGCCCGTTGAAGCTTCCAGGCCTAGCCTAGCTTAGCCTAGCCTAGCCTGCTGACAAAGAGACGCGTTTGTCATCGACACATCGCGAAGCCGAGATCGAGTGGGAGCCACACAAAAAAAGCGCCGTGACTGCCGTGTGAGAATGTGTGCGAGAAGGACAGCGGCGGAGTACGAGGAGCAACTTTGTGGACCAAATGAGGCGAAGGCGCGAGAACGTCAAATACTGGACGCTGTTTTCAAGACGCCTCGCGTCGGGTTACACCCTGCAGGTTTGTTCACTTCTTGCTAGGAAATGCTTTGTTTTTAACGTATTGCCGTGTTTATCTTTAAACGAAATCATCTCCCGCGCGCTGTGTGTATCACGTTACATGGAATATAACATGATTTGTAATGTCTACTTAGTTTGTGGATCTGGTGGTGGCCCCTCACGATTATGACGTGGACCCAGGGGGCAAACGCAGGCCACCATCGAGGCAAAACGACAACAACAACAAAATGTGAGAAAACCCACGTGGGGAAAAAAAGGAAGAAACCTTGAAAAGGGGTCGCAATGGTTGAACCGCCGATGCGTCGAATTTGACACTTATAGCATGAGCTTGATGAATCGCCGATCACATGTTTTGGCACCAACCGACGCCAAGCTGAAACTAACAATTGGTGGTGGCAATATTTGACTAAAAATAAGACCGCAAGATCGGTCACGAGAAGTTGAATACACGAGGGAAGAAGCTGTTGGAATGTCTGCTTGTTTTAGTTTGCATTGATCGATAGCGCCTACCTGAGCGAAGGAGCTGGAAGAGGTGGTGACTGGGATGTGGAGGGTCCAAGAGGATTTTGCACGCTCTTGTCTTAGTTCTGGCAGCCTTCAAGTCCTCAAGGGGGGGTTGGTGGGCCGTCCCGATTGTTTGTTGCAGTCGGAGTTTGTCCTTTTTTGTAGCAGCACCAAACCAGACTGTGATGGAAGAACACAGGACTGATTCGATGACCGCTGTGTAGAACTGGCTCAACAGCTCCTGTGGAAGGCCTTGCTTCCTCAGAAACCACAGGAAGTACATCCTCTGCTGGGCCACTTCAGGACCTGGAGACTGTAATTCCCAGGAACTTGAAGGTCTCAGCGGTTTACACAGGGCAGTTGGACAGCGTGAGGGGAAGCTGTGGCGAAGGATGACTCCTGAAGTCCACGATCATCTCTACAGTCTTGAGCGTGTTCAGCTCCAGGTTGTGTCGGCCGCACCGCAGGTCCAGCTGCTCCGCTTCCTGTCGATACGCAAACTCTTTGATGAGGCCAATGACTGTGGTGTCGTCTTCAAACTTCAGGAGTTTGACAGCCGGGTGCGTTGAGGTGCAGTTTTTTCTAGTAGAGAGAGAAGAGCAGCGGAGAGAGGGCACATCCTTGGGCAAGCAAGAAGTCTTCTTTAAGTTTCCTGAAAAGCAGTCATTTTGGAGGTGAGGGGATTCCACCCGACAACTTCTATATATAAAATATGCGTTAATACGTTTTCATTCCTTTTGCCACACCGGCTGTGCAGTAAATTTGGTCGCCACTTCTGCCGCTGACGTCATGAGGGGCGTGTCGGTTTTGCCGATAAAAAAGGAGCGTTCCTAAAGGCAATTAGTTATTTGCCAATTGCTCCAAAACAGATTGATATGATTGGAAATGACTGCCAGTTTCATTTTCTTGAACAAAAAAAAATACATCAAATTAACTTGTCAGTAAAATATCGACCATTAAGACCAATACTTCCTTAAGGCATGGCTGTTTCAGCATGGGAGACATTTGCCCATATAAAACCAAAACAGCATGAAAAAAAAAAAAAAATGCTAAACGAGACATTTTTTTAATTTCATAAATGTCTTTACCTTGATTGATCAAATTATATGGAAAATGAACCATAGCTTAACAGAACCTTTAAACCAGATGGTTAAAAAGTAAACACACATGCCGTAATCCTTTGTCGCTATGTTCGCTAAGTGAGCACGATCTGGTTTAGAAACTCTTCTTCTTCTTTTTTTTTCTTTTTAATCCAAAATACCTCCAAATAGTGGAGAATTCTATAATTGTTGCCTCTAAAGCTGCTGAATTCCGTAGAGACCTTCCGCTCTCTTTATGAATTCTCCGCTGTGTATGAAGTTACGCGTGTGTGTACTGTACTTGTCTCCCTTGTTGCTCCCGCCCTCAGACGTTTGTCACTGGGTGGCTTCGGCTGTTGTGACACGGCCAACATGAAATGAAGTTTGAGATTGACTGGCCTTTGCAAGCCGGGGAAATCCATATCATTGTGATGTTGTCGATTTTGAAATGTTAATATTTTTGAAAGTCAACGGGAGTATGGTTTCCACTCCCACCCGGTCCCGGTGATGTTCGCGCCCACTCCTGCCCAATCATGTGATTAATAGTGACATCTACTCCCTTCTCGCGGGACCCACGGGACTGTCGCACTACTTAGATGACTTGAGGTGGCACGCCCGGCTTGCGAACCCGGAAATGTATTTCTTCTAAAGACTTTTTAGACATCATTTGTCTTTGTTAAAGCGTATTTCTATTGTGAAGATTGCAGTCATCCAGTACCCGGGATGTAGTCACGTGACAGTAAACATCTATTGGTGCTCTCGGTGCGAGGGCCATTATAAACAGACTGATGACTCAGGCCATTACACTGACATTTTTTTGGAGAGCGTCATTTGTTCTGTATTTTCTCTCCCTTAATCCTGCGCAGTAATTGTCTTTGCTGCTTCATCCTCTCAGCGTCTGTCTCTGTCTTGTCTTTGCGTCGTGTTTACTGGCTGAAATGCAGATTTGATTCCGTAAAGCCAAGAATGACTGCACCGATAAAAATAGAAGTGCCCAGACATGTTTTCAATCTTTGAATCTATCTTTTTTGGATGTAGGTGTAGATCCATATGGGACAGCTTCTCGGTCCTGAGTCCTGATCCAAACTTCCTTCCGCCAGTTAGTTACTTCTGTGGTAGGGGAAGCTGTATTTAATATTATTATTTAATATGTACTTATTTGTTTATTTTTTTTACACAATTTGGGCTTCCAGCTCATAAAACCCACGAAATCAGGAATAAAAAAAAAAAAAAATAGAATACTGTGAAGAAATCAGCCCAAATTTTGCAGGTCATTAATGTTTTAAACTGAGTGTCACACACTACTCATCTACTAAGCTCAAAGTAACTGCACACGTTTACCCAGGTGTCATTTCCGTATTTTCACGACCATATGGCGCACCGTATTAAAATGCGCAGTCGGAGTTACGGAGTCTATTTCTGTATTTAACACATACCTAAGGCACACCGTATTATTGGGCACAGGCATGGTAAAACATACGCTAGCTTAAAACATACGGTAGCATGCATGCGCGCTAATCATCTACTAAACTCAAAGCACCTGCACAGGTTTCCCCAGGTGTCATTAAATTGCATCAGTTTGGTTCAATTGTCACAGTTTGGTTCAATATGAGGAAGACTGCAGACTTGACAACAGGCCAGAAGACCATCATTGATACCCTCCTTAGGATGGGTAAGCCACAAACGTTCATAGCTAAGGAGGCTGGTGGTTCACAGAGTGCTGTGTCCAAGCATGTCAATGGGAAGTCTAGTGGAAGGACAAAATGTGGCAGGAGAAGATGCACCAGCATAAGAGATGACCGTGGGAGTCAGCGGATTGTCAAACAGCCAAGATTCAAGAATCTAGTAGAGGTCCAGAAAGAGTGGAATGAGGCGGGCGTCGTAGCTTCAAAAACCACCACATTCAGACACATCTGGGAGATGCGCTACAACTGTCGGGTGAAGCCGCTTCTGAGCCTGAGCCAACGTAGGAAGCGTCTCAATTGGGCCAAGGAGAAGGAGAACTGGACTGATAGCCAGTGGTCCAAGGTCCTCTTTTCCGATGAAAGTGTGCCTTTCATTCGGTAATCAAGGTTCCAAGGCTTTGGGGGAAGACTGGTGAAGAAGAGAACCCAAGCTGCTCGCGGTCCAGTGTGAAATATCCACAGTCCGTCATGATTTGGGGTGCGATGTCCAGTGCAGGTGTTGGTAAACTCTGATTTCTTAAATCCAAGGTCACCGCAACAGTCTATTCTTTCTGCTGAGGATCTGTATGGAGATGCAGATTTCATCTTCCAGAAGGACCTGGCCCCTGCCCGAAGCGCCAGAAGCACCAAAAGCTGATTTGATCCCCATGCCATCACAGTGCTTGACTGGCCAGCAAACTCGCCGGATCTAAACCCCATTGAGAATCGATGGGGTATTATCAGGAGGAAAATGAGGGGCGCCAGACTCAAAAACAAAGAAGAACTGACAGCAAGCATCAAGGAAATCTGGGCTTGCATAACTCCCAGGCGATGCCATAGGTTGATTGTTGCCTCACTGCCACGGCACATCGAGGCAGTGATTAAAGCAAGCTGATTCCCAACCTAATATTAACGTATCGTTTTGAAAGTACCATATTTTGATTGATTTAATGTGACCCTCATTTCTTTCTCTTTTTTTTCTACAAAAACTGAGAAGTCAATTGTGATTTCTTCACGGTATTCTGAAGAAATCTGAAAGCTCAAATTGTGTAAAAAAAAATTAACAAATAAATACATGTAATTGTTTAAATTGTGGGCCTTGAATCTATAATCTATGAAAGAATGGAATTTTGAATGGAATTGTGGAAATTAATAAACCTTTCCATGATATTCTATTTTTTTGCAAAGGGTCTGTAATCCATCCATCCATTTTCCACAGTTTTTTTTAATTTTTTTTTTTTTTACGCCTGATCATTTTAAATGCAGGGATAGGCTCCAGCTCACCTGCAACCTTAGGGAGGATAAGCGCTATGTAAAATGGATGGATGGATGGAATATAACCAGTAATACACAACATCAAAGTCACAACAGACTTGATTTTACCAAACTGTGTGTTTGTCTTCTTTTTTCTTTCAGACATCAGCAAAACCTTGGAGCCTTCTCATATTAAAGAAGAGGATGAGCCAGTGCATCCTTACATTAAAGAGGAGGAAGAACTCCTATACATTGAGAAGGTGGAAGAAGAGCCTGTGAACATTGAGGAGAAGGCGGATTTCACCAAGTTGCCATCGATTGTTGTCCTTTTGAAGAGCGAAGATGACGGGCAAAGTGAGAGAGGGCCGGAGTCTCCAAGCAGCAGCTCAAGTCCACATATGGCAACAGAAGGCGATGGAGACCACTCCGCAGAATCGCCAGCAGACGGCCTCATAGCTCCACTATCAGATAGTGATGACATGTCACACTCTCCTCACACTGACGACGATGAACAGTCTGAAGGGGATATGACATGTCTCACTGACAACAAATGCTGGAAATGTTCTCATTGTAGGAAAACGTTTGTCTACAAGTCTCTTTTGAAAAAGCATATGATGATACACACTGGAGAGAAGCCGTACGCATGTTCAGTTTGTGGGCAAAGATTCACTCAAGAGGGACATTTAAGAAGACACACAAGAAGACACACTGGAGAGAAACAGTTTGTCTGCACAGTTTGTGGTAAAAGATTTGCTCAAAGAACCAGTTTGACAACACACACACGAACACACACTGGAGAGAAACCTTTTGTCTGCTCAGTTTGTGGGCAAAGATTTGCTCAGAGAAACCATTTGACAACACACACAAAAACGCACACTGGAGAGAAACCTTTTGTCTGCTCAGTTTGTGGTCAAAGATTCTCTGAAAAGGGAAGCCTAAAAAGTCACACAAGAACACACACTGGAGATAAACCTTTTTCCTGCTCAGTTTGTGGTAAAAGATTCTCTCAGAAGGGACATTTAGGGGTTCACAGAAGGACACACACAGGTGAGGAACCTTTTTCCTGCTCAGTTTGTGGTAAAAGATTTTCCCAGAAAGGACATTTAGGGACTCACAGAAGAACCCACACTGGTGAGAAACCTTTTGCCTGCTCTGTGTGTGGCCAAAGATTCACTGTCAAGGGACATTTAAAAACACATGCAAGAATCCACACTGGTGAGAAACCTTTTGCCTGCTCAGTTTGTGGCCAAAGATTTACTACAAAGGCATATTTTAGAATACACACACAAACCCACACTGATGGGAATCCTTTTGCCTGCTCAGTTTGTGGCCAAAGATTCATTATGAAGGGATATTTAAAAATACACATGAGAATACACACTGGAGAGAAACCTTTCCCCTGCTCTGCATGTAGTAAAAGATTCTCTACAAAGGAACATTTAAAATCACACACGAGAACGCACACTGGAGAAAAACCTTTTGCCTGCTCAGTTTGTGGGCAAACATTTTCTCTAAAGGGAAACTTAAAAAGTCACACAAGAACGCACACAGGTGAAAAACCTTTTGCCTGCTCAGTTTGTGGTCATAGATTCTCTAGAAAGGGAAACTTAAACATACATGCAAGAATACACACCGGAGATAAACCTTTTGCCTGTTGAGTCAAAACAAAATTCTCAGTATAAGGATCAGGATGAATGTGCTGGTACAGTAGTGGTGATTAATTAAGCTTTGAATGAAAATCTACATGTAAAATATTAAAACTGCTGTGACAGTGATTTGGAATAATCTACATTTTTGCATTCTATCTACTTTGTTGTATGCTATCTATCGTCTTGTATTCTATATACCTTCTTAAAGACATCCTGTGGATGACTGAATTAGCACTCGTGCTAAAACAAAGCAATGCACTCGACTGCTGTGTCAAATGTTTTGTAATGTGCATATCAAAGAAGCGAATCATTGATAGAAACTTGAACTCTTTGGGGTAAGATGGAAAGCTCTGTATGTGATTCTGAATAAAATACTGTGGGACCTCGCTTGCGTTAAGGACTTAATTTACTCTTGAGTTATTTTTTATTTTTTTTTACTCATTTAACTTAACTCAAGGTGTTAAAACCTGTTTGTGTTGGAGACTTGAAAGTGTGCTTTTGTTTTGTAAAGAAGGGCAGAGGCACAATTGGATGCAGCTTCACCCTCTACCTTTTCAGTTAGCTTTATCCTTTGTTGTGTTTTGGACTGATTAAAAGCTAATCAAATAAAAAAAACTACCTCCTAATTCCATGTACTATTTTTTTAACTTAAATTTATTCTAAAATCTCTCTTTTTTTTTAGTGTGTGTAATGTTTTAAACTGATATGTAAACTGATATGTACCCCAATTTGACTCAATTGCTAACTAACCGTTTCACAGGCTATTTGTGCGCTTCTTGACAGTCAATGCCTGAACATCAGCGAAAAGTGCTTGACATTATAACTGGTTGTATTTTTACTAAATTAGGAACTTTTAATTTATAAACTTGTTTATTCATGAAAGTATTTTAAATGTTTATAACATAATACAATGCACCTGGTGATAAAGTGATAAAATAATTATGAGTATATTTATTCCTGTCAATATGAATTTTACCCCAGTGATAAGGTGCCGGAAACATTTTAAAATGATCCTTAGGCAGTAAGTGTTTGAATTTCACCTTAAAAACCCTGTGTACAAAAAAATCTTGTCTACATATTCACGCTGCACACACACAAATACTGTACAGTGTACACTGTACACTTTTTATCGCTTACATTAGCAGGATTAGCAGGAGGATAGTGAGAAATGTTAAACATACCTGCAAGGCTCCAGTAGCGTTTTCAGCTGTTTATTTCAGCTGTAGTTGCCATTGCAATCTTGGTGTGGTCGGTGAGGACATCCCTCAGTGGTTGATCGTTTCTGATCTTTTTTTTTTTTTTTTTTAATCATGCCCAGAGTTGAATTCCATCTGGTTGGAATGTCTTGCATCAGCGATTCCTTCTTTTGTCCATGTTCAACTTGTCGTTGCTCTAATTCTGCAGCTTTTGCTGAACTGTGTTTAAAGTGCCCCACAACTTTTCTGCACTTGGTCAGGACATATTCAACCGCACTGTTACGCAGCGATACTGTGACAGAACGCTGGAGACTTTGCGCAAAGCAGGGTACATGTTCAATCAACAAATGTCTTGCAGCAGCTCTTATGTTTCTCACACTGTCTATGCTGAGTGTGGTGACTTTATTTGACACATTCCACAGCTGTGCAACTTGAATAAAGTATCCCACGCACATTTCAGCATAATGTCTCGCCTGTGTTTTCATTATAGCCAGTGCACGTGAATTCAGCTTTCACTGTTCATTGATATAATGCACTGTAATCCCCAGGTAATTATGGTGATCTAATGATATCCAGAGCAACAGAGTTGTTGTCTCTTTTGCAGTCCTCTCTTTTTCTTACAACTCGTGTATTCTTCTTGTGACAGTTTGTCTCGAGGGAATCTCATACCTGCCGTCATTTGATGCGATTCTGAGAACGTTTCTCAGACTGACATCTTCCACACCACCGGTGGTGTACAAACTGGGGGCCGGATGGTCCACTTACCATAATGGTGATCCACTTACCATAATAAAAGAAAAATTGGTAGCCTATCTTTCGGTATTCGCGGACAGACTTGACTATTCGCAATTTTCTGTAACGTCGTTGTTTTTAATATTTTCATTTCAAAATACTCTCTACACTATGCTTGTCTGATATTTATTGTATTGTAGTGTCTCCTGAATTGAAACTAGTTTTCCGCTCAATGAAAATTCCACGGTAGAAGTCAGAAGGCCAGTGTGTGTGTGTGTGTATGTGTGTAGCCAAAGGTTCTGCCTCAACACACTCAGTCATCCAATCACAAATCTAACAGCAGTTGTGTACAATGTCTGATTGACAGTCAGCAGGAGAACATAGATAAGACGCCAGCGCCCATGTCTGCTGCACCTGCTTTAGCTCACAACAGTTTTGCCAAACTAAACCAGTGGAATCCATAACAACTACTCCGTGGAACATGGCTAAACTGGTCTACGAACACCAGTTCGTGTTGTCGCCACCTGGATCCAGCGGTTCTGGGGCAGTAAAGACAGAAGTACAACCCACTGTATGAAGCAGCAGACTTGCCCACCAGCACAGGCCAGGGAGCACCAGAACCATCAACAGCTGAGTCTGATTGAAAGTCGGGCAGCTCAGCTCCACCACAGGCAGGTAGGAGACAGCAACAGCAGGTGACTTATAGCATCAAGAAACGGCAAATACTGAAAATAAGTGCTTTATTGAACACAATGCTCGTGCAGTAAGAAGTTATCGACATGTTTCACGGGTAACTCTCATTCGGAGTAGCGTTTGGGCTCAGTTATGTAAAAGGTTGAGCATACAATTAAGCACTGCTTGCGTAAGCTAACCTTAAAGTAAATACACAACACAAATTAACCTCATTGCTAACAATAAAGCTTGTTGTTCACATAAGATACAAACAGTGTGTCTGTCCTCTTTGGGAACAGTCAATTTTCATTTTTACTCATTCACTGCCAGCCTTCCCAGTCAACACGGATATTTGACGGCTAAAGCCGTCAATGGCGCTGAATGTGTTAACACTGCCTTAGCGTTGTCATTAGCCCTTTGTTCATCGCATGAAGTTACTGAAAACAAGTACGAGTTGGTTCATTTTCAATCAACAGGTAAAGGCAGGTAGGAGGCGCAGCAATCGACTTGGTGACATAGAGCATCGGGAAGGGGCAAACATTTCCAGACAATAGCTGCTAAACTTCACATGCTTGCACCGATGGAACAAATAAAGCAGCAGCTAACACAGCTGCTGCTTTATTTAGTAAAGCAGCAGCTTTACTAAATAAAGTAACACAGCAGAGCGCCATGGTAAACTTGATTCCTGAAGTACCCGAGTTTCCTTTTGGCTCACTGGAGGAGGTGGAACACTTTGAGTAGTGGCTGAAAGAACCATCAAATTCCTCACAGAAAAACAACTTAGTACGAACCGACTTGTTTTAACATTTTAACCATTAGAGCAACCAGATGTTTAAAACTGCGATTATCTTTCTCATCACTCTTGATGTGAATGATGGTGTTTAAAATCCAATCCAAATCCATCCATTTATCTTATAGTCTGAATGTCTCATGCATAATTGGCCTGCATGGCTGAGTTCCAAGACGAAAAACCACTGCTGAACAAAAAGAGCATGAAGGCTTGTCTCAATTTTGATGACTATCTTGATGATTCCCTGGACTTCTGGGGAAAACGTCTCATTTCTAGACAGTTCTCATTACATTTAATAGAAGATTCATTACCAAAAAACTCGTTTTCACAATGAACTTCACTTGTTTCAGGCAATTTTTTACTTAAAATAGAAAACCAGTTGTGTTTTGTTTTAAGATTTAGTTTTTGCAGTGAGAGCATGCCAAATTGTGCCTATTTGCACCACTTGAATTTTTATGTTTACAAAATAAAATGTTCAACCTTTTGTTACTATTGCAATATTGTATTTAAATATGCTTTTTACGGGTTTTAGCATTTATCATGCTCATGTGTGCAATGTAATGGTGATGTAAAAAATGTCACTTTAATGAAACTTAAATGAAGTATTGTCATTGTTTGAATACATTTAGCAGATAAAGTATATATATAAAAGACCACCATTTCAATGCTAAACCCGTTTTGGTACAAATCTGGACCAGATTTGGTCCAGTGCTGATCAGGATCTATCCATCCATCCATCCGTCGTCTTCCGCGTACCCGAGGTCGGGTTGCTCACGCTCCTTGCCCGCCAGAGAAGTAACATACCATTTCTCTACAGCTAGCTTCTGTAGATGGTCAGACTCCATCTCCAGGCTTGCTCCAGGGGAGGGCCCCCGTCATTCGCATCCGGAAAACGAGCTCCAAATATTTTGCTCTTCGTAGGGTTCTGAGCCATGCGTTGTCTGGATCAAGAGTTGTATTTTATTCAGAATCACATTTCCATTTTTCCAGCTTACTTTCGAGTCAAAGTTTCTTTACAGTCTGTTTGAACCAATCAATTGCTTATTTCATACACACACAAAAACACTGGACAAACTAGGTGCTTTGCTTTCAGAGTTCTGGCTCGCATTTTAATTTTCTACACTTGCCCACTTTCAGGAAGGTACATAGAGCACAACAAGCTTGTTTGTGTAAAATCTGTGCCATAGTAACCAGTTTAAATATTAAACATCTAAACTTTCATTCAAAGCTTAATTGATTACTGAGATTCTCACCGGCACACTTGTGTGTCTTAACCTGACCCTGACGAGAGAATTTTTGGCCACAAACTAAACAGGCAAAAGGTTTCTCTCCAGTGTGTGTTCTTATGTGTGTTTTTAAGCTTCCACTCTCAGAGAATCTTTGACCACAAACTGAACAGGCTAAAGGTTTCTCTCCAGTGTGTGTCCTTGCGTGTCTTTTTAAATGTACCTCTTGAGTGAATTTTTTACCACAAACTGAGCAGGCAAAAGGCTTCTCTCCAGTGTGTGTTCTTGTGTGTCTTAGTAAATGTTCCTTTTGAGTGAATCTTTGACCACAAACTGAGCAGGTAAAAGGCTCCTCACCAGTGTGGGTCTTTGTGTGTCTTTTTAAGGTTCCCTTCTGAGAGAATCTTTGACCGCAAACTGAGCAGGCAAAAGGTTTCTCACCGGTGTGTGTTCTTGTGTGTTTTCTTAAACTTCCGTTCTCAGAGAATCTTTGACCACAAACTGAGCAGGCAAAAGGTTTCTCACCGGTGTGTTTTCTTATGTGTATTTTTAAATCTCCCTTCTGAGTGAATCTTTTACCACAGACTGAGCAGGTATAAGGTTTTTCACCAGTGTGGGTTCTTGCGTGTCTTTTTAAGCTTCCCTTTTCAGTGAATCTTTGGCCACAAACTGAACAGGCAAAAGGTTTTTCTCCAGTGTGTGCTGTCCTATGACTTTTTAAACCGCTCTCATTACCAAACGTTCGCCCACACTGAGAACATTTCCAGCGTTTGTCGTCAGTCATATCACCTCCAGAGTGTTCATCATCAATGTCGGGAGAGTGTGACATTATGTTGTCACTATCTGATAGTGGAGCGATGAGGCCATCTGTTGACGATCCTCCACAGTCGTCTCCGTCACCTTCTGTTGTCATATGTTGACTTGAGCTGCTGCTTGGAGACTCCGTCCCTCTGTCCTCCTCATTTTGACCTTCATCTTCACTCCTCAAAGGGACATCATTCGATGCCAACTTGGTGATATCGTCCTCCTCTTTAATGTAGGGGGTCTCATGCTCCTCCTCTTTGACTTGGCGAGGCTGCAGCTGCTGTTCCTCTTGAATGTGGGAGAGCTCTGGCTCCTCTTCCTTTTGAATGTGAACGGAGTGCGGCGACTCTTCCTCTTTAATGTAGGAGTACTCTTTGTCGTCCACTTCCACTTTAATGAGAGGGGACTCTGGCTCCTGCCGCTCAGGACGAACGTCTTCACTGACATCTGCAGGACACAAGAAGACAAACACACGCTCTCATGTTGTGACATTGATGTGTATTCTTTTCATCCATTTTCCGAACCGCTTATCCTCACCAGGCTCCTATCCCAGCTGACTCTGGGTGAGAGGCGGCGTACACCCTGAACTAGTCCCCAGCCAATAGCAGGGCACATATAAACAAACAACCATTCGCACTTACATTCACACCTACGGACGGTTGTTGCAACATTTTTGGAATGATGCAACAACTTTTTCACACCTGGATTTGGGGATCCTCTACCATTCCTCCTTGCAGATCCTCTTCAGTTCTGTCAGGTTGGATGGTGAACATTGGTGGACAGCCATTTTCAGGTCTTTCCAGAGATGCTCAATTGGGTTTAAGTCAGGGCTCTGGCTCGGCCATTCAAAAACAGTCACGGAGTTGTTCTGAAGCCACTCCTTCGGTATTTTAGCTGTGTGCTTAGGGTCATTGTCTTTTTTGAAGGTGAACCTTCGCTCCAGTCTGAGGTTCTGAGCACTCTGGAGAAGGTTTTCGTCCAGGATATCCCTGTACTTGGTCGCATTCATCTTTTCTTCGATTGCAACCAGTCTCCCTGTCCCTGCAGCTGAAAAACACACACACAGCACGATGCTGCCACCACCATGCTTCACTGTTGGGACTGTATTGGACATGTGATGAGCAGTGCCTGGTTTTGTCCACACATGCCACTTAGAATTAAGGCCAACCATTTCTATCTTGGTCTCATCAGACCAGAGAATCTTATTTCTCACCATCTTGGAGTCTTTCAGGTCTTTTTTTTATTTATTTTTTTAGCAAACTCCATGCAGGCTTTCATGTGTCTTGCACTGAGGAGAGGCTTCCGTCGCGCCACTCTGCCATAAAACATCGACTGGTGGAGGGCTGCAGTGATGGTTGACTGACTTTCTAGAACTTTCTCCCATCTTCCGACTGCATCTCTGGAGCTCAGCCACAGTGATCTTTGGGTTCTTCTTTACCTCCCCCACCAAGGTTCTTCTCCCCCGATTGCTCAGTTTGGTCGGACGGCCAGCTCTAGGAACGGTTCTGCTCGTCCCAAACGTCTTCCATATAAGGATTATGGAGGCCACTGTGCTCTTAGGAACCTTAAGTGCAGCAGAATTTTTTTGTGACCTTGGCCAGATCTGTGCCTTGCCACAATTCTGTCTCTGAGCTCTTCAGGCAGTTCCTTTGACCACATGATTCTCATTTGCTCTGACATGCACTGTGAGCAGTAAGGTCTTATATAGACAGGGGTGTGGCTTTCCTAATCAAGTCCAATCAGTATAATCAAACACAGCTGGACTCCAATGAAGGTGTAGAACCATCTCAAGGATGAGCAGAAGAAATGGATAGCACCCGAGTTAAATATAACAATATCTACAGTGCATCTCCCAGTTTGGTTTTATCACAGTATTAATCTCACGGTACGATAATTATTGCTTTATTATGGGAATGCTCACGGTAAAGCAAGAAGACTCACGGTACTACAGAAGGTTCACATTACAGGTGGGGCAAAGAGGCAAAAGCAGGAGAACCGAAAAACCTCCCTTTTTCTTGCTCGTCTTGTACTCGACTTTTGCTGGGTCCTTTTCAATAGGTTTTAGTAGTTTCTGTCCATTTCCCCACAAGTTTTTGTCAAAAAGACAGCTTTAAATCATATATTACCGTGCACTTCTATCCCCGTCCATTCAATGTTTTCATTCATATACCTCCAAACATTATTGCTGCAGCAATAATATATGCTCACAATAGCAAAACTGTCCATTGAGAAATTCTGTTCAATAATTTAACAGTATGTACTGCATTGTTATATATATTTTTATTTCTGACATTAGAAATTGGATACTGCCTACTAACAGTGATTTATTTGCTTGAGTACAAAAATTCAAGTGAAGTCATAAATGCAGGAGTACTCTTAAAGGCATATAAAAATATGCATATAACACATAAACAAACAACCATTAGCACTCACATTCACACCTATGGGCAATTTAATCTTCAATTAACCTACCATGTATGTTTTTGGGAAGTGGGAAGAAACCAGAGTACCTGGAGAAAACCTATGCAGGCACGGGGAGAACACAGGCGAGGCCGGATTTGAACCTGGGTCCTCAGAACTGTGAGGCGGATGTGCTACCCGGTCGTCCACCATGCTGCCTCTATTGAGGTTTTTTTTGTTTGTTTGTTTTTTTTTCTTTCAGAAATGTTTTGGGGGTCATTCAGGGCAATCTGGCAACACAGTCCGCGTTGTTGCGCACTTGCCAGTTTGATGTAGCCACCTGCATGAACAACGATGGAAGGAGCTGCAAAAGATAATAACATTTGGATTCAAGGATTATGTTGTCTATGAAATCTGCACAAAGAGGATGGCAACCTGCATGGCTTGCAACTCACGCATTATCCGTCACTAAAAAACTCACAAAGACAGGTAAGCTAATTTAACAGTATAGCTAGCTGGTCAAACATTAAGTTGCATCGACTGGTTTGGGTGACAATTTTAAAAAATGATGTGATTGTGAATGTTTTATTACAGTTAAGTAACGTAACGAGGGGTGGGACGGTTTATGATAATTGTCCGAACCTTTCATTTTGGTTCACAGGCACGCAAAAGTCTTTGAAGGATGACAACGTTTTTATGTCACATATAATTCCCTTAATTATGAATCTCTTTCATTCTCCATTATCTACACATCTAATTATACTTCACCAACAGAAAACAGTCTTCTTGACTTTTGCTTAATTATGTTCTCTTATGAACCGTTGGAGTTACAAGGCTGTCGTCACAAAGTGCACAGCAGTCTGTTGAAAAATAAAATTCAGTTAAATTGAGTTTGCAATACAACTTTAAAACAATTCAGTGCAATAAATTCAGTCAATCATAATATGTGACTATTTTTTGTGTGTTTTAATTTGGGGGGTGGGGGGGGGGGGGTGGAATTTTGAAAAAAACATTTTAATACCGCTCCAATATATGTTACGACTGGAACAAGAGTGTATGACTTGACTTGCGATTTGCTTAATCCAAGTAATGACCTGATTTGCGTGTTTTTCACCCCCACAGGGATTTGGGACTCACTCCCATCTCGGTATTCAATGGAACGTCATACAATGCTAGGATGAAGGTTCCTCCATGAGAAATAAACAGAAATATTGTTGAAAAAAAAAAATATATAGTTCGTAAACAAGTGAGAGTAGCAAGTAAACAAACCTGCGTCACGTAACCCAACTCGAGGCGTCTTGCAAACAGCGTCCAGTTGTTGTCGCTCGTCTTCCTCTTTTGTTCCACAAAGTTCCCCCTCGTAGTCTGCTGTCCTCGTTGCACACATTTTCACACAACAATCACAACACTTTTCGTTCAACACAACCGCGACGTGTTGAACACAACCGCGTCCCTTTGTTAGCGTCTAGCAAGCTAAGCTAGGCTAAGTTTGGTGAGGCCGAGAAGCCGGACATGGAAATTTAACGAAAGATTTTTTCGTCCAGTAAAGTTGTGACGGGGATTCTGCGTCGAGGCTTTTGTTCGTTTATTCGATACAAATTCAGTCAGATTTAGTCAAGCGCGCGGAAGCAAGTGCGGTTCAAGTCAAGAGGACGAGTGCGCAAGTGGCTGTGCGGCGAAAAACGTACGGCAACGCCATTTAGACAAAGTTCATGCAATATAATTATAATATACTCCTATGTGGCGAGAGAAAAAAGAGTCAACATACATCTATGATGACAAGGTCGTCCGGAAATTACTCGAATTTTGCACATCAAGTGTGTATATAAAAAAAAAAAAGGTGGGGGGGGGGGGGGGAGTAAATATACTCAACTTTTGAAATTTTGTTCCTCTGTCGCTCTTTAAAATGCAGTTCAAATTTCCTTTCAAAAAGTGTTTTTTTTCTTTTACAATTATTTCGCGAGTGAGATTATTTTGTATAATGTACAGTACAGTACACCCGCTTTGCACTACTAAAACGTCGTTTAGCTTTGTCTCGGCGTAAACAAACAAGACAATTTTCCATTTCGCTGAGGGATTTTATATCGTGTCGAAATCACGTGTTCGTGAGACGAAGTTTGTCCAAGAGGATTTTCCGTACATTTCGCCCAGGCCCTTCTTGACGTAACCGCGCTTCGCTAAATAATTCAATCTCGAATTGTCACCGAACGCACCGAAGCCTCGACGCGCGACGCCCATCAGTATTTCGCCTCGACTAAATCATCATTCGTTCAATCACCGCGCCCGGCTCAAGTCGTCTCGCGCGCGTCCGAGCTTCTCGGCCTAGCTTAGCTTAGCGTGCTAGCTGCTAACAAAGAGACGCGTTTGTGATCGACACACCGCCAAGCAGAGCTCAGGTGTGAGCGCAAAGCGTTGTGATCGTCGTGTCGAAATGTGTGCAAGAAGGACGGCGGACTACGGGGAAGAACGTTGGGGCCCAAAAGAGGAGGACGAGCCGCAACGTCAAATACTGGACGCTGCTTTTGAAGAACCTCGATTTGGGTTACGCACAGCAGGTTTGTTCACGCTCGAGTTTAGGCAGTACATTCGAAACGTAAACGCATTCATTCATGTATTCATGTATTAGTAGAATCCTCATCTGGGCACGTGTAATATTAATTCAATTCAATTCCTATAATATGTTCTACGGTGACCTGATGGTGTCCCCTCGTGTTGGTGTTGACCCAGAGGTGTAGAAAGCATCAAGATGGGATCGAAAATGCAGCATTATCAAAGTGTTTCCTCAATTTACACGGCGCGCTTGGAAAAATGCGTGCAAGATATTTCTGTCGATGGAGCTGTCTTTTTATCTATCTATCGATCGATCGATCCATCCATCCATCCATCCATCCATCCATCCATGCATGCACCCGGGGAAGGCAATTGAGAACATATTATGTTTTGCAATGCCGACCTGGCTGCAGACAACAGAGTAAAACAAGGCAACATAAAAGCAAATATAAATAATACATATACGACAAACTGCACATTGTGATGTACACCACTGTACATATAACCACAACGTATACACAAAACAGTACACGCACACACTGAGACAACAGAACAATCATAAATTACCAGACAAAATGCCCCCCAAAAGAAGAAAAAAAAAATGCTGAATGTTTGTTTTTTATTGGTATTTTGCCATTACATCTAACTCATTGGCGTTTGTATGGGCGATTTGCGCCCCCTTGTGGAGCACTGTGGAATGCGAGGGGAGGTGGCGGCTGTGGGTGAGTCATTGATGGGGAATGATGGGAAATGTAGTTATATATCGTAAAAATGGGGCGTATTAGAGGCCATCCATCCATTCTCTGTACCGCTTTATCCTCACTAATTTCAATATTTCTTTGGAATGTATTTCTTTAGTTCCAACACAAAGTGGTGCACAAACGCCAAAAAGGGATACATAGGAATTTCCAGGTAATGAGCGGCAGGTGTGGGAATCGGGACAAGCATATTGTTTTTTTTTTTTGACTATGTGGTCTTGTTGATCGTATTAATTAGGACTAAAGGATATGAACAAAATGTCATATCTTGTTATTCATGCCAGATATTGCGATATCGATACTATAGGGCTATGGGCTCAGTCTAGGAGTGGGCGATATGGGGAAATAAAAATATTTTTTAAATTATTATTATTATTTCACGATAATGATAATTTGCATCTATCTATATATAATATGCAAATTATCATTTGCATCCATCTATATATAATATGCAAATTATCATCGTTAAATAAAATAAAATAAAAATATTTTGGGATAATTTGCATGTATCTATATATATATCTATCTATCTATCTATATATATATATATATATATACACACACACACATATACACACACACACACACAAAACAGTATAAATCTCTACTTGCTTCCCTGGACATTCATCCAGGACATTGCACAAGAATATTGCATGGCAGTATTTAACAATTAATAACTTTATTATGTCCAGGCTGTATACAGGAGAATATGCCCAATCAGGTTTGCACAACAGTATTTTAGTTAAGCTTCTATTTAAATTTTTTTTAACAAATGTCCAAAATTAAGATGAGATCAAACTGTAACTCTAGTTAAATATTTTAAATCAAATAGACAAGTTTGTCACTACAGCACACAATGGCATACAAATTTGGGTAGAACACTCCAGAAAGAAATCTAGTCGATGGCGTTCTTTATGTCTTGCCAGCGTTTGCTTGTTTTTCTCATGTAGTACGTGTTTGCTTAATGACTCAGCGAGGGCTTTCTGAGTGTGTTTTGCAGATCTTCTTTAGCGGAAGTCATGGATGGATAGCTGGATGGATACTTTTTTTCAATCCCTTGAGGGGAAATTAGATGTACTAACTTCATAACAAAGTTTTACAACTTTTCCACATGACTAGGTATTTGTTGTGAAGAGCGTGAAATGAAAAAATATATCCAGCTTTACATTGCGGGCGTACGCGCACACATAATTTTGAAACAGTAATATTGTATGTGACGTCATTACTGCAGAATCTTTATTTATTATTATTATTATTTTTTAAATCCCCTGTGACAAGTTTAACAGCTGATATTGGTAATACAGTACACGGTTCAAATAAGTAAAGCAATGGGTGATCGGTGACGGGATAGTGAAATACAGTATTTACAACCCCAATTCCAATTAGGTTGGGACGTTGTATTAAACATCAATTAAAAAAAGAATACAATGATTTGCAAATTATGTTCAACCTATATTTAATTGAATACACGACAAAGAGAAGGTATTTAATGTTCAAACTGATCAACTTGATTGTTTCCAGCAAATAATCATTAACTTGGAATTTTATGGCTGCAACACGTTCCAAAAAAGCTGGAACAGGTGGCAAAAAAGACTGAGAAAGTTGAGGAATGCTCATCAAACACCTGTTTGGAACATCCCACAGGTGAAGAGGCTATTTGGGAACAGGTGGGTGCCATGATTGGGTAGAAAAGGAGCCTCCCTGAATTGCTCAGTCATTCACAAGCAAAGATGGGGCGAGGTTCACGTCTTTGTGAACAAGTGCGTGAGAAAATAGTCGAACAGTTTAAGGACAATGGTCCTCAACGTACAATTGCAAGGAATTTAGGGATTTCGTCATCTACGGTCCATAATATCATCAAAAGGTTCAGAGAATCTGGAGAAATCACTGCATGTAAGCGGCAAGGCCGAAAACCAACATTGAATGCCCGTGACCGTCGATACCTCAAGCGGCGCTGCATCAGCAACCGACATCAATGTGTAAAGGATATCACCGCATGGGCTCAGGAACACTTCAGAAAACCAATGTCAGTAAATACAGTTCAGCGCCACATCCGTAAGTGCAACTTGAAACTCTACTATGCAAAGCAAAAGCCATTTATCAACAACACCCGTAAAAGCCGCCGGCTTCTCTGGGCCCGAACTCATCAAAGATATTTTTTACATAGTACCCCCTAGTGTTCTGACTAAGATACCACAGTTGGATAAAATTGTACCTTTTATAATCAGATGACAAACTTGTCTTCCTCTTTTTTTTTAATTGCCTTGTTTTTGATACTCACAATAAATGCCAAGTTTAAACTGAAATCTATTTATATTGATTTTAAATTGTCTCACTGGAAATGTTTGTCGAGAAGGAAATGCAGGTCGTTCATTATTAAGTGAAATATCTCGTTTCCTCTTGTGTATTCATAATTGCTCTTTAACCAAGAAAAAAATCATACATGCAAATCAGTCGCCTTTTGGCAAAATTCACCGTTTTGAACTCAAAATAGGCCATCTATGTAAATCGTATAGATCCGATGAGTTTTTCCTGGAAGGGAGGGGCGTCGCCGTCACTGACGTCATAGACTGTTTCGTACTCCTTGAATGCTGGAAGCTAGATCCATTCCACACATCCACCATCCACACACAGATGTAATTGTGAATATTACTCCATGGCGGACTAATACGCGGCCTGAGGTTCCGCCTGTGCGGTCGAAGTCACAGGAGTTGACGAGAACAGAAAAAAACTTCCGACGCTTCTGCTGTTAGTAAGTCAGGGTACTTTCAGTCCGTTACAATGATCTAAATGTCGCTTGCTACTTTTATTTCATCCATCCATCCATTTTCTGAGCCGCTTCTCCTCACTAGGGTCGCGGGCGTGCTGGAGCCTATCCCAGCTATTATCGGGCAGGTGGCGGGGTACACCCTGAACTGGTTGCCAGCCAATCACAGGGCACATACGCACAAACAACCATTCGCACGCACAGTCACACCTACGGGCAATTTAGAGTCTCCAATTAATGCATGTTTTTGGGATGTGGGAGGAAACCGGAGTGCCCGGAGAAAACCCACGCAGGCACGGGGAGAACATGCAAACTCCACACAGGCGGGGCCGGGGATTGAACCCGGGTCCTCAGAACTGTGAGGCTGACGCTCTAACCAGTCGTCCACCGTGCCGCCACTTTTAGTTCAATTATAGCTTATTTATCAGCTATTTCGTGTGTGATGCTACGACTTCGACTTCCGCATTGGGCGCTGTTTGCGTCATCCAGTTTAACCGCTAGTTAGGTTTTAAGTTTAGTTCACCAATCAAACAACACAAGAAAGGGCTTCCCGGACATAGGTATTCACACTAGCTCAGCCTGCCCCGCTGATCGTCGTGTGTGTGTGTGTGTGTGTGTGTGTGTGGCGGCCATGTTGGGAAGGTCGTCGTTACCATGAAGGCAATGACGCGCTACTCTTGTTTACATTTAGACAAACAAAAACAACAGCTTTCAGTTATTGTAGTATTTGTCTGGTACTGTCTGCCCAAACGTGGATGTGTCAACCCACTTATAAATTGAGAAAACACGGTGCAGTAAATTGCAGATGTTTTTCTGTAGTTTTGACCGTGGACACACTTACACACACACACACACACACACACACACAGCAACATCAGAATTTATAAATTCACATCTTATTTTGTATTTTTTTATTTTATTTAATTGATGGTCATGCTATGGTAACAAAAATCAGAAGTTACTCACTATTTACTCAGTATTTGAGTAATAATTTCACTACGTACTTTTTACTCTTAAGTATATATATATTTTTTAGGTGAAATTAAATTAAAGGTTAAAGTCTGCAGATAAAGTACATCTCCTTTGTTTCATTTCAAACTGCCAAACTGTGGCTACCCCATGACAGGGAAAAGGTGAAAGTCACTTATGAGTGTCTGTTCCCTTGTGTTTTGCAGACATCAATGAAGATCTTTGCCCTGAGCCCCGTCACATTAAAAAGGAAGTGGAGGACGAAGAGGTCCCCCACATCAAAGAGGAGGAGGAGGAGGAGGATATCACCAAGTTGTCATTGATTGGTGTCCTTTTGAAGTGTGAAGATAAAGGTAAAAGTGAGGAGGACAGAGGGGCGGGGCCTCCAAGCAGCAGCTCAAGTCAGCACATGACAACAGAAGGTGATGGAGACCACTGTGGAGGATCACAAGCAGATAGCCTCTTAGCCCCACTGTCGGATGACGACATAACTTCACAATCTCCTGACGCTGATGATGAACGCTTTCAAGGCGATATGACATGTCACGCTGACGACAAACCCTGGGGATGTTCTCAGTGTGGGAAAACTTTCACTTATAAGAGGGGTTTGAGACAACACATGAGAATACACACTGGAGAAAAACCTTTTGCCTGCTCAGTTTGTGGTCAAAGATTCTACAATAAAACAAACTTGGGAAATCACACAAGAACACACACTAGGGAGAAACCCTTTCCCTGCTCAGTTTGCGATCAAAGATTTTCTCTTAAGACCAACTTGGAAAATCACACACGAACACACACTGGTGAGAAACCTTTTTCCTGCTCAGTTTGTGGCCAAAGATTCTCTCAGCAGGGAGCCTTACTATATCACTCAAGAACACACACTGGGGTGAAACCCTTTTCCTGCGCAGTTTGTGGTCACAGATTCTATAGAATGGGAGACTTAAAAATACACACAAGAACACACACCGGGGAGAAACCTTTTTCCTGCTCAGTTTGTGACAAAAGATTCTCTCGCAAGGGTCACTTACAAACACACATAAGAACCCACACTGGTGAGAAACCTTTTGCTTGCTCAGTTTGTGGTTATAGATCCTCTGAAAAGGGAAAATTAAGAAGACACACAAAAACCCACACCAGAGAAAAACTTAATTCCTGCTCAGTTTGTGGCCAAAAAATCTCAAAAAAGGGTAAACTTAAGAAACACAACTGTGTAGGTGAGAATCGCGATGATCAATGAAGGTTTCACGTCTCATCTGAGCAAACTTAATCAGTTCATGCACCAAGGATGATTGTAATCTTTGTACCTGGTCCGTTCCTAAAGGTCTCCTGTAGACAAGCGTTGTAACACTCTTGATCAAACACTTTTAGAAATGCGTCTGATATACAGCATGCATACATCTTCATCCAGTGTTTTTGTGACGTGCATATTAAATAAACGAATGATTGGTTGAAATACTTTAAACAAATATTTGACTTTTAGTGGTAAAGTGTACAGTATATGTGATCGTGAAGAAAACAGACATCTTGCCATATCATGTATTACGCAACTATATGTCTATGTTCTGTGTTTGCTTTTATTATGCTTTGCTGTCTGCTGCCTGGTCGGCATTACAAATGAGAATATGTTCTCAGTTGCCTTACCTGGGCAAACAAAGGCTAAAGGTCCCATGCCATCAATTTCTTTTCATAATCTTTGATGCTCAGGATGCCCTTAAGCCATTTTACCTGGTCTTTTACACCTGGCAATTGAGATGGGTAGATTTATCATTAATATTCGATTTGTAAATAATCTTTACTCTGATGGGATGGCTGCTATTCTGTCATTCTTTTTACGTGGGCCACGTCATCCGCTCCCATTCACTTTAATTGAACCCGCGCGTGACGCTGGCGACAATAAATACAAGCTTCGCTATTACATCCAGTTAAGTTCTAAATGATATAGTTGAGTATTGTTGTAAAACACAACTTATTATGTATACTTTATTTATAGACTTTGTATGGCTTGGCGGGAGCAGCGCATTAAAACCCGGAAATGACGTGTTGTCGCTCAGCTGAGTTGAATGGGTGGCTACCAACCATGACGTGGGGAGGTACTTGAATATTCATTGCCTAAAGTATGTTACAACGACAGCGATTTCAAATCCACCTGTTTCGCAAGCCTTAAGCCGTTGATTGCCTTTTCCATTCAGTTGACAAAACTGCATAGATGTCAAACTTTAACCATGTCACAGACTCATTTTGACCTGTTATGCATAAAACAGGCGAACAAATTGGATTTTCATGGCATTTAAATGAAAATAAAATACTTGACAACTTTTCTAACAGTTTGTTTATCCTTTGTTTATCAAGAAAGGAGCTTCAAAGATGACCATTGTATATTATCTGTATATGGGTGAATAAAAGTCTCATAAGTGACTGTTTTTGAAGTTAATTTTCCCAGCTTCTTCAGGAAGTATGGTGTCTGTTGAGTCTTCCTGATGTTGTGCTGTGTGTTGTGGGTCCATGTGAGCTCATCTATGATGTGAGTACCAAGACGTTTGAAGGTTTTCGTCCTCTCCACTTGAGTCCCACCGATGACAAGTCATGCAAGCTAATCATTGCTCATTGCTCTTTAGAGCGTTGAAAGAGGGACTATTTTCATATTTTCATTCTTGTAGGCTGTCTCTTCACCACTGGTGATTAGGCCAATTACTGTCGTGTCATCAGCAAACTTGACGATAGTGGTGTCATCGCTGAAGAGGGTGTACAGGAGCATAGTGGACAGGAGATGAGGAGCAAAAGGAGAGGGCATGCAGAGCGAAGGAGGTGGGATGGTATAAAGCAGCCAATGAGGGTCAGCCGGGTGGAGATAGAGCGTAAGTAGAATAAAGGGAAGATCTGGGGAATGCCAGAGAAGGTTTCAATGGAGGAAATCAAATCAAATTTGAGAGGAGCAGCATTAAGAGAGGTGAGGAGTCTCCAAGTAATTAGAGATGGGAAGAAAAGAAATAGAAGAGATGCGTCCAGAAAAAGTACAGTATATTGAGGATTTATGACATACTCCGGCGGCACGGCTGGTTAGAACGTCAGCCTCACAGTTCTGAGGACCCGGGTTCAATCCCCGGCCCCGCCTGTGTTGAGTTTGCATGTTCTCCCCGTGCCTGTGTGGGTTTTCTCCGGGCACTCCGGTTTCCTCCCACATCCCAAAAAACATGCATTAATTGGAGACTCTAAATTCTCTAAATTGCCCGTAGGTGTGACTGTGAGTGCGAATGGTTGTTTGTTTGTATGTGCCTTGCGATTGGCTGGCAACCAGTTCAGGGTGTACCCCGCCTCCTGCCCGATGACAGCTGGGATAGGCTCCAGCACGCCCGCGACCCTAGTGGGGAGACGATTCCAACATGCTTTTTTTTCGTTCTCCGATTTGATCTGTGAACCAAGGAGTAAATTTATTAGGACCCGTTTTAAGTCTTAAAGGCGCTATCGTGTCGAGAGCGTTACACAGAGCCACATTAGAATAATTTTTTGAAATTATCAATACGACTTAGATAAGAAGGAAATTGCTGAGGGTAAGAGCTCAGCAAGTGCAGTCGTCGTTGAAGAACTAATATTACGATCAAAACGATGGCGATGGGGCAAGTAATGCTCGGACATAGCAATGGTATAAAGGAGTACCATTGCATTTGAGTTTGCAATGCCAAATCTAAAGTGTCACCATTACTATGGGTCGGTTCATGTATTAATCGAACAAAACCAAAAGTATCAATTATTGTCTGAAACGCTGCACTAAGGTTCCGACCGGGAATTTATATGAACATTAAAGGGTTAGGGTTAGTTTAAGCAGGCCCTGGTGTCGAAAAATGCATACTCCACACTGCCCAACAACATCTTCTTTACGAGCAGCTAGTTAGCTTAGCTGCTAGTTAGTGGTATCTTTCGTCAAACATCTTCCAAGATGTGTTGAATGAATCTTGCATAACTTTATCCACTTCATCTGTCGCAGTCTGCCATGAACATTCGTGCAGCTTCTCCTCATGGGAGGCTTCGTTCTGCGGATACAGTACGTTGCGTATTATACATTAGGGCTTACAGAGGGTATTGTACAACTGCGCATGCGCAGGAAGTCAAACGTAAAATAAGGACGTGGCTGGATGACTTCATTCATTCCAGCTCCTGCCAGAATAAGATAAGAGTTCATTCACTTCCAATCAAATGTGAAGTTTAATTCGATATTGTTTTGAATTTGCAAATTGATTCGAATAGCGAATTCCTTCTTCCTAACCCTACCCATGATCAATATACGGTCTGCGTGGGTCACCAAGTCAGCGATAAATTCTGAGAATTCATCTAAAAAACAGAGTAAGGGCCACAGGGATGGTACATAACTGCAAGATAGAATGGGAACGTGTTGTGGAACACAGCGAGAACCTCGAATGCTTTAAAGCCACTGTTTGGGCTACTGCTAAGGTTGACAACGGATTCAGAGATGAGGGCGACACCCCCTTTAGAATTGGGGCGCTAAATTTCCGCCAAACGTGCATCTTGACTTAGCATCACTAATGTTACTCACTAAACCACTTTACTTTACCACGTTTATCTTTTCTTCACCACACATATTTCCTTCATTTTCCACATATGAGCTCTTCATTTAAATCATCTTCCTAGGAAACCTAACTCAACCTTTTTTTAATTTACACCTTAATAAAAACGTGCTAGTGCTGCTCCACGATTACAAACAGGAGGCCTGTTGTGCCCACAAAGTTCGTTTTAAGTGCCTCATTATTACCTGCAGCCCCTCGACAGGCCTGTGTCACTCCTGACTGTGCGATAACACTCACTTTGTATTTTGTTGGCCTGGAGCGAGCTCAGGACTGACGGCAAGCTGCGGATCACGGCACATGGAAGTCTACTCGTTCCGGATATTCCCTTTGGGCTGATGATAAAGAAGACTCAGCTGATACAAGCTCATTGACGAAGACGGCTTTATTGGTCAACAAACAAAGTATCTACCAACAGCCGTGGCATGTGGAAGAGTCCGATTGAATATTTGTGGCTCTGAAATCTGGAGGGATAACATGCCTTTATCTAACACAGCGCGCCACCTCATTGTATAACGTCCTGGCTGCTAATATGGCCACCTGCATATTCATCATCGTTGAAGCTCCTTACTTGATATGCAAGTAACTCTCACTGTTTAAAAAGTTGTACCGGTACATTTTTTTCCCAACCTATATTCATCCAGGTAAGGCAATTGGGGATATAATCTAATTAGAAAGGCTGACCTGGGAGTAGAGAGCAGAGTAAAACAAATCAAATCAAAAGCAAATACAAATACATAGATGAGAAATGATACAGTGTGATATATTGACATAATACATTTCATTCCAAAATGTATGTCCAATTTATTCAGGATCACATACAGTTTTCCATCGTACCCCAAAGAGTCAGTTTCCGCTATTTCAATCGTTTGCTCATTCGATATGCACGTCACAAAAACACTGGACAACGCACGTGTACTGCTACAAGTGTTTTAACACAAGAAGGTACAAAGAATACAATCATCCTTGGTGCATGAACTCATGAAGCTTGCTCAGATGAGAGGCAAAACCTTCATTGATCACTGCTATTCTCACCAACACATTTGTGTCCCTTAACCTGTTGCTTCTGAAAGAATCTTTGGCCACAAAGTGAGCAGGAAAAAGGTTTCTCCGCAGTGTGTGCTCGTATGTGACATCTTAAGTGTCCCTTTTGAGTGAATCGTTGCCCACAAACTGAGCAGGCAAAAGGTTTCTCACCAGTGTGGGTTCTTGTGTGTAATGTCAAGGTGCCTTTCTGAGAAAATCTTTGTCCACAAACTGAGCAGGCAAAGGGTTTTTCTCCCGTGTGTGTTTTTGTGTGATTTTTTAAGGTTACTTTATGAGAGAATCTTTTGCCACAAACTGAACAGGTGAAAGGTCTTTCTCCAGTGTGCATTCTTTTGTGTCTTCCTAAACTTCCCGTGTCAGAGAATCGTTGACCACAATCTGAGCAGGCAAAAGGTTTGTCTCCAGTGTGTGTTCTTGAGTGACTTCTTAAGTTTGCCTTCAGAGAGAATCTTTGACCGCAAACTGAGCATGCAAAAGGTTTCTCTCCAGTGTGTGTTCTTGAATGTCTTGTTAACCTTCCCTTTTGAGCGAATCTTTGGCCACAAACTGAACAGGCAAAAGGCTTCTCACCAGTGTGGATTCTTGTGTGTATTGTCAACGTTCCTTTCTGAGAGAATCTTTGGCCACAAAATGAGCAGGAAAAAAGTTTTGCACCAGAGTGTGTTCTTCTTGTGTGTGCATTTAAGCTTCCCTTGCGCGTGAATCTTTTACCACAAACTGCGCAAGCAAAAGGCTCCTCCTCGGTGTGTGTTATTGTGTGTATGCTTAATTTTCTCTTTACAGAAAATTGTTGACCACAAACTGAGCAGGTAAAAGGTTTTTCCCCAGTGTGCGTTCTAGTGTGTTCTTTTAAGCTTCCCTTTCCAGAATATCTTTTACCACAAAATGAGCAGACAAAAGGTTTCTCTCCAGTGTGTGTTCTTAAATGTATTTTTAAGGTCCCCTTCTGAGAGAATCTTTGGCCACAGGCTGAGCAGGAAAAAGGTTTCTCTCCAGTGTGGGTTTGAGTATGCTTTTTTAAGTTTTGTTTCTGAGAGAATGTTAGACCACAAAATGAGCAGACAAAAGGTTTCTCACCAGTGTGTATTCTTGTGTGTGTTTTTAAGCTTCCCCTTTCAGAGAAAAATTTACCGCAAACTGTGCAGGCAAAAGGTTTCTCTCCAGTGTGGGTTCTAGTATGTTTTATCAAGTTTACCTCCAGATAGAATGTTTGACCACAAACAGAGCACGTAAAAGGATTCTCACCAGTGTGTGACCTTGTGTGTATTTTTAGATATGCTTTTGAAGAGAATTTTTTACCACAAATTGAGCAGGCAAAAGGTTTTTCACCAGCGTGTGTCCTCATGTGTACTTTCAAATTAGACTTTGAACTTAATGTTTTCCCACACTGAGAACATTCCCAGTGTTTGTTGTCAATGTGACATGTCGTATCACTTTTAGAGTTTTCTTCATCATTATAAACATCATCATCGTGAGTATGTGATGTTGTCTCATCACTATCTGATAGTGGAGCTAAGAGGCTGTCTGCCTGTGATCCTCCAGAGTAGTTTCCATCAACTTCTGTTGTCATGTTTTGAGTTGAGCTTCTACTGCTTGGAGGCTTTGTACCTCTGATCGCCTCACTTTGACCTTTATCTTCATCTTTACTCTGCAAAGGAACGCCTATCGATTGCATACTGGTGATATTATACTCCTTTTTAATGTATGGGGGCTCTTCCTCCTCTTCTTTAATGTGTGGGGAGTCCAGCACTGCTTTATTTTTCATGTGAGGAAGGTCTTCCATCTCTTTGTGAGGGTGCTCTGGCTCCTTCTCGTTTTTAATGTAAGGCTGCCCTTCCTCCTCTTTAATGTATGGGCACTCTTCCTCCTCCTCTTTGAAGTGAGGATGCACTGACTCCACCTCTGCTTTAATCTGAGAGGGTTCTTCCTCCTGTGGGTGCTCTGGTTCTTTCATGTTCATGTGAGGGATATCCATCTCCTGCTGCTCAGGACGAAGGTATTTTTCACTGATGTCTGCAGGGCACAAAATGACAAAGACACATGGTTTGGTAAAGTCTGTTGTGATTTTGATGTTGTGTATTATTGTTGATATTTATATTTGAGATGATTAAGACAGCCAAATTAGTGAATTAAAAAGATAAGATGGATTGGAAATAAAACTAATAACAGTAGAAATATAATAAAGTGCATAAAAACAAAGGTATCAATAACAGTAATCATGGGTCGAAAGGCATTTTAAAATTACATTTTTTTTGTTTTGTTTTGAGGCACACAGACCGCATCTGCCTTTGAAAAGTTATACTGATAACAATTTATGACTTTTATTGTTGTTGTGACTTTTGGCCTGACCTATAAGAGGTAGCATGATTTGATAGGCACAGTTTGTACGACGGAATGCCCTTCCTGACGCAACTCCTGAGCAGCAGGTACCACTACACTACCAGTGCAGAACAAACGCTAATGGTAACGTCATTAAAAGAAAGCCCCATCTCGCATGCGCAGGCATGATTCCTGGAAGTGTTTTATCAACGTAATGGAGAGTTATCGGAAAAAATCTGGTCTGTGATGTGTCACGGCCCCACCCACAGCGGACGTGTTTGCTCATTCCGCACATGAATGCCCTTTTCTTTACAATACGAATTAAAGGTCCCGTTCCATCAATAAATAAATAAATAATGTTTAATATAATTTTATCGGATTTGCAAGATAATTTGGGTTGAAAATGTCCCTTTTTGAACTATTCTAGTTGGTTAAACAGGTGAGCAGGTTCAAAGCTTCATTTTAGTGCAGGGTATACGCGGTACATGCGGTGTAAGCGGTACACAGTGTCAATTTGGCATAGAGTATAGCTTTGGACTCAACTGATCAATCGCGACAACACTTCTTGATGGCGTCATTGTATTTAACCTTTATTTATCCAGATAAAGCCGTTTAGAACAGATTCTCAGCAAATACAAATACAGACTTTGAATTAAAAAAAAATATAATTAATGTACAAAAACTGTATACCAAACAAACAAAACATATAGCGCAATTTGTTTATAATTTGCATTTCTTTTCAAAAAAAAAAAAAAAAAAAAAATCATCAAAAGTCGATACAGCTTACAACACAGGTATAAGGAAAATACATTACACACATACAAGTCCAGATTTCAGATTTGTAAATGTGTCTCGGAGCATCTCGTAGTTCCTTCTCTGCCATGTTAAACTTTTACTTTTTGTTCTAAACTCCGTGAGACTACAGCGGAGTTCAGTGTCAAAAAAAGCCTGCCAGGTTAAGTCTCTTGAGATTCTAATGCTTCTCTGGCGGGCTGCAGGGCTCTGGTGTGGTGTGTGGCATCTAGTGGAAGGGTGTTTAGGTGCATCACAAAAGTAAGACACTGCTGCATTGAACATTTCGGCCAAAAATCAATGTGTAAACATCAATTAGGATGCATCTTGAATCGATACGAGAACTGCACAATGTAAGATAGCGATGTTTCACTGAATCGTCCGATCAATTTTAACACCCCTAGTGTGTGTGTGTGACACACACACACACACACACACACACACACACACACAGAGTGGTAGAAAATTATTTGATCCCTCACTGATTTTGTAAGTTTACCCACTGACAAAGACATGAACGGTCTATAATTTTAATGGTAAGTATCTTAACAGCGAGCGACAGAATGTCTAAAATAAAATCCTCAAAAGAGGAGCTTCTTAAAGGTCTTAAGGCAGCTGGGACCACAGTCACCAAGAAAAACATTAGTAACGCACTACGACGTAATGGATTAAAAATTTCTCCGGGCACTCCGGTTTCCTCCCACATCCCAAAAACTTGCATGGTAGGTTGATTGACGACTCTAAATTGTCCTTAGGTGTGAATGTGCGCGCGGTTTATATGTGCCCAGCGATTGGCTGGCGACCAGTTCAAGGTGTACCTCACAAATGTCTGCAGAAAGAGATTTCCCCCAAAATAGACTCAGTAGTAATTTTAGGCTTGTTTTCTTAAGATAGATTTGATTTTCAGCCCGATTTTGGCTCACCGACTTTTTGGTCACATCAGTTTCATGGCCTGAGACGTCTGGTACAGGAGGCGATGACGTTTCCTCATTGAACTATTGACTATTCTGTGAAAATTTGCCTATATTGGAAGTCTGTATGTTTTTTTAGACAAGTGGAAAATAATGATAGTTTTAAATTTTAGTAGGCTTGTTTTAAAAAAATACATTCGTTGAAATGCATATGAAGATAGAAGACAGCCACATCATTCCACGTTCTGTGCTTTAAGATTAATTTCTGCATATATAAACGTTTTTTGTCAGCTAAATGTATTGATGGCATCACAAATGTCTCTTGAAAAGAGCTCCGTTGGATGACGTGACACAGATGTTTCTGTAGCGTATTGTGGGGTTGCGTGACACAGGCGGACTTTGATGTGCACGGTTGGCTGTCAGCACGGCCAACACCTGCCATCAAAGTGCCATGTTCGTCCTCTTTAATCAGGCCTGAATGCTTGAAACAAAGGGTTTTGGATGATGATGTTACACAGGCATTTGATTTTGTGACATTAGGGATATGTTATATGATTGCTTGGCTTAAGTGAGTGACGAAGATGTCCGCTGTGTTTGAAATTTTAATTGATGACACCCTAATAACTTAGCGATTTTTCATATAGAATATAATTTTGGAGTGCTATATGTAGCTGTTGTGTTCATGTAAGATTGCAAGTGCAACGGTATAATATTGCTTGGGAACAAGGCTTGTGATCAGGACAGCACCCACCGCCGTGGTTTTGCCATTTTAATCGATGACATCCTAATAAACTAGCGATTTTTCAGCATATTACATTAGCAATTGAACCATTTTTGGGGTGCTAACTGTTGTGTTCATGTGAGTACAACGGTATATGATAGCAATATAAGCTATAATACCACAGTGAACAAAGCAGTGTTTTGAAACACAAGAAAGTTGTCCTTTTTGTTTTTCAATTTCGTGAGAAATTGTCATTTTCAAGGAGGGGGATTCCACCCGACAGCGATGAGATATAAAATATGAGTAAATACTACGGCTGGAACGATTTTCAAAAACTGTCCAAATGACTATTTCATTACTTCTATGTGTGTCCTGTTCAGTTCATAGCACGCGCAACCTTTTTTTTGTTTTTGTTTACCCCCCCCATATTCCAATGAGGCAAAGTAGTGTGTACACTCCACAGCAAAGTAGCAAGTTACCCAAGATGGCGGCGTGGACACAAAATCGTGATAACTTTTTTTGTTTAAGCGATAAAGTTTTTTTGAGTAGTTAAGCCCTTACAATGCCGCCTAAGCGCTGTGCCCCTGCGAAAGCTTCCTCCGGGCACCCAAGAGGAAGAAGATGATGATGACCGTGAGCGAAAAAGTGAAACTTTTAGATATGATCAAAGAGGGCAGAAGTTGTGCATCTGTGGCACGCCATTATGGCGTGAATGAATCTACAGTGCGGTACATCAAGAAAGAGGAAGCAAAAATCCGCAAAACTGCTTCAACAATAAGGAAGCGAAACGTGTGGTAACGCCGCGTAAAAAGAGACGGGGTTGTGTCCTTGTACAGGGGAATTTTGAAGCAAAAGAAAAAACAAAGACAACAACTACCCATCACCATGTTTTTTCTCCAAGGTAAAACCCCAGCTACACCGTCAGCGCCTCCATCAGAAGAGTGAACCTAAAGCCTCTACGAGTCAAGTAAGAGCCTCTCCTCCGCCACCAACGCAAGCTTCTTCGCCTCTCTCAGAAGGCAATCTTGATGAATGTTAATGACTTTATAAGGTTTTATAATTGAAGATTTAAGTAAATACATGTACTGTTGTAATCTTTTTCTCAAATATGTAAAGTAAAAATACTGTTTACATATTTTAAACATTCTGGTACCCACATACACGTAAATTCCTAGGGGGGGGGGGCAAATCCTACTTCGCGGTTTTTCCCTTTTCGCGGGGGTTTCTGGTCCCCATTAACCGCGGAAAACAAGGGATCACTGCACTGCCACTTTTAGGGTGGGCATCGTTTGAATTTGAGTGATTCCGGTCCAAATTCCAGTTCCTTATTTCGATTCCAGTGCCAAACGATTCTCGATTCCAAACCTTTTAGGGGGCGGGGTCTAAAACGTTTGCATGGTTTAAATAAAGGGTGTACAAATTATGAACATCCATTTTCTTAGCAGCCCGCAGCATAGACCAAAATGAACATTTGATTCTTTATAACCTGGATCAATATCCAGCCTATGCACTCAAAAGTCACGTGTGTGGAACTAACCCGCTGGACTTAATATTTATTAATTAATGTTTCAGCTAAAAGTTAAATATAGCATTGTTAAAAATCATTATTTGGAACAGTGTTATCAGGTCAAATGGTTTATGTGCGCAAGTTTTAACTTCACTTCCTGTTTTAAGCTTGTAACCTTTTATTTTGAAGGGGACACACCAGAACTCAGCATTTTGGCACGAAAATTAACTTCACACGGCACTGGTGGAATTTTTTTTTGTTTTTTTAACGGATGGAACCAAATGCTATAAAACGATTATTTTCCTTACCCACCGATGAGGCACAAGGTAAGGGATTGTGACATTGTGAGACGTTTGTGTGAATTTTGTCCCAATTCATTGTGATGTAAATTTGCTACGGTGAAGTTTCAGCTCAATGTTAAGCTTTTTTTTTTTTTTTTTTTTTTTTTTTTTTACTGTCAACGGCTCTTACGTTGGTTTGAAGACTGAAATGCCGATTTTGGCGATGATAAAGGAGCGTTCCAAAGGCAATTAGTTATTTAATATTTAGCTTCTTCTTTTCCTTTCGGCTTGTCCCTTTAGGGCGGACGTTGTTAACCCGGGCCACGACCGACCCGGTATGGAATTCTTTGGATCAACGCTCATATTTGTTTGGCAAAGTTTTAAGCCGGATGCCCTTCCTGACGCAACCCTCTGCATTTATCCGGGCTTGGGATCGGCCTACAGTTTTCACTGGCTTGTGCCCCCATAGTGGACTGATATTATTGGAAATTACTGCCAGTTTCATTTTCTTGAGCAAAAAAATAAATAAATACATACATAAAATTAACTTCTTCGAGAAATATAGCCCATTAAGACCCCATAGCTCCTTTAAATACTTGATGCCTGTGTTCATTTTGGTGATATTTGACCTTTTCTAGTAGCCCTACTATCGTATACAAATGATGAATGGCATATGAGCCTAAGCTTTAACCAAATATGAAAATAACCGTCATGTATCGAGACATTCCACTGAACATTTTCCAAATCAACAACTGAATGATGAACACTTATTTGCACAGGTCAAAATACTTTTACTTTTCATTCAATCTTTTGTGTCGTCCTTTGTCCATCGCCTGAGGTCAGGCGAGGTGGGTGAAAGGGACCCATTTGTCTAGAGCTGCGTATTTAATGCAAATACGAGTTGTCGCTGTTGTACAGACGCTTTGCTGCATATCTTTGCTTGCCATCAGCTCGCACAAACTTGCATACTGCGATGAAAAGATTCTCAGCTACGGCGTTATTAAGCGGAAGAAGTTTCTGCCAATCACTTTTATGCGCATAATTACGTCACCCTCCTATTTTTGTCCTGACTGAAACCTGATTTCACTTGCCGTGACCAACGTTTTTGCCTTCGTGAGACAAAACACAAAGTACACATTATTGGATGTTAAATCAAATGTAACGTCACGCGGTGCCCTTAAACAAAAACGGGAATATTGTAAAAATAGAAAATAGTCAGCAAACAAGTGAGACCTGCCGTGTGTAACCCAACTCGAGGCTTCTTGAAAACGGCGTTCAGTGGTTGACAATGTCGCTCGTCCTCCTCTTCTGTTCCACAAAGCTCCTCCTCGTACTCTTCTGTCCTTCTTGAGCACATGTTCACACGACAATGACAAGACTTTAGGCTCACACTTGATCGCAAACGAGTCTCTTTGCTAGCGGCTAGCAAGCAATGCTAAGCTAGGCTAGGCCGAGAAGCTTCAGCGGTCACCGAGACGATTTGAACCAAACACGGAGATTGAAGAGTGATGTTTTAGTCCAGCGAAGTATTGATGACCGCACTGCGTCGAGAATTCAGTAGGTTCATTCGGTGCAAATTCAAGGAGATTGAGTGAAGTGGGTGGAAACGCTTTTGGAGTTGGAGCGAAACCCTGGGCGGAAGCGATCTGCGGCTCACTGATATACATAGAATTCTAGAAACGACGGCGCTCGGTAGCAGCCCGGCTAACCGGCGTGCCTTCGCAACGGTCACATTGGTGGGGGCAAAGTTCCCCACAAAGGCAAGGCAAAGGCGTTGAAATCAATCGTAACTAGCTTAAGTTCTCGAACGATTTTCATTGGATTTCTTTTGTCAACGCCAAAGCGGGTCTTATCAATACAAACAATTTGAAAAAAAAGAGCCCAAAAATATTTTTACCTGGGAAAGGTAATTTTCAGTCCCCTTGTTGTAATTTACGGCGTTGTGTGCAACCGTCCATCCATCCATCCATCCATCCATCCATCCATCCATTTTCTGAGCCGCTTCTCCTCACTAGGGTCGCGGCCGTGCTGGAGCCTATCCCAGCTATCATCGGGCAGGAGGCGGGGTACACCCTGAACTGGTTGCCAGCCAATCGCAGGGCACATAGGAACAAACAACCATTCGCACTCACTGTCATGCCTACGGGCAATTTAGAGTCTCCAATTCATGCATGGTTTTGGGATGTGGGAGGAAACCGGAGTGCCCGGAGAAAACCCACGCAGGTAAGGGGAGAACACGCAAACTCCACACAGGCGGGTCCGGGGATTGAACCCGAGTCCTCAGAACTGTGAGGCTGACGCTCTAGCCAGTCGTCCACCGTGCCGCCCACCCCAAAACTATGCAGCATAATGTGCCGGCTTATCAGTTATGTCTTTTTCTTGCAGGCCACAAACATGGAATAAACTGACAATTTGTCTCCTCTTGCACAGCCACGTCGTAGGCACGCAGCTGATATGGGCGTGTCTTATCTACTTTTTGTTTATACCTATGGCCCTCTTCGGTAAATCCAATCGCCTAACCTTTATGCCACCTTTCCTTCATCTTTGTTGGAATACGTCACGGGGTCAAGGAGGCATGAAACTATCTTCATTTCAAACACAGGAAACGACAATACTCTTTCAAATGAATACGGCTCTACTTTTCCGAACTGACGTCACCACCGACGGTCAGTATTGCTGACGCAAGTCTCTAGTTTGCGGACTTCACCTGCAAAAAATATTTACCAAACAATAAAATGGTGAACAAATCTTTTGAAAGAATTGATTCGAATGATTCTGCCGTGCCCATAACTAACACAATGTTTTATTACTTTAATTGTATTTATTTATTTTTCCCCTTATACCTGATTTGTATATTTATTAACCACTCTTGTTTTACACATCTTTTTATACGTAATTAGGGAGCTGCATGTTTTGAATTCATTGCCATAATCATTCCATAAGTTAACTCCTCTTACGGATACACATCTGTTTTATATTTGTTCTTGTTTTAGATTTGTTTTTAAATATCGCTGTTCCTCTCAACATATATCATGTAATCAGACATGCAAACACCAAAGACATGAAAAAGGTGACCAAAAAAAGAAAAAAAACACTGTAAGGGGAGGATCTGGAGAGATCCCTCATGCTCCCGCAGAGAATGATTATAATTTTTTTTAAACATAAATTAAGAAATCTGGAAGATATTTATTCCTCTATAGTTCCCACAGCTCTGCACATCACCCTTGTTCTTAAAAATGGGCACCAGCACACTTCTCTTCCACTCCTCAGGCATCCTCTCACGCGCTAGAATTCTATTGCACAAGCTGGTCAAAAACTCCACAGCCACCTCTCCGAGATGCTTCCATACCTCCACGGGAATGCCATCAGGACCAACTGCCTTTCCATTTTTCATCCTCTTTAATGCCTTTCTAACGTCCCCCTTACTATTCATTGCCACTTACTGGTCCACCACACTTGCCTCTTCTGCTCTCCCTTCTCTCTCATTTTCCTCAGTATTCTTTCCATGTGTCTAGCACACTACTGGCACCAGTCAACATATTTCCATCTCTATCCAGTTTAGGATGTACACCGCCTCTCACTCAGTCAGCTGGGATAGTCTCCAGCACTCCCGCGACATTTGTGAGGATAAGCGGCTCAGAAAATGGATGGATGGATGGATGGATGAATAACCAAAGACGTAGCAGCGCTCTATGGCACATAGCAGAGACACAGAAGGCGAAACAGAGGGAAACGCAAGGGCGTACTGGTGAAACTACCCCAGTGGGGGTTTCGATCTCCATTTCCATCAATTCATCTTGCAAACCTATGCTCTCTGCCCCACAAAACGGACAAGCTTCTTCTTCTCACAAGGACCAACAAAGACTCTCCACGTTTTGCCGCCCTCTGCTACTGAAACTTGGCTCAGTGAACGCATCCCTGACCGTGCTATCCATCCATCCATTTTCCGTACCGCTTCTCCTCACTAGGGCCGCGGGTGTGCTGGAGCCTATCCCAGCTATCTTCGGGCTATTCAACTGCTAATTTACTACCAACTTGTCCGTTAAAAGTGACCTTAAATTTCATTTGACACACATGGTTATTTAGCATCACTAATCTTACTCGACTGACCGTTCTAATTGGTTCCAACATTTTTTCTTCATCTCACATATTTTCTTCATTTGCCACATTCTCTTTGTTAGACATTTATTCTCTTCCTTTAAACTATCTTCTCTTTTTGTGAAATGGATGACACCTAACTCCACCTTGTTTTAATTTACACCTTTCTAAAGAGCTAATGGCACTGCCTTCCAAGCACAAACATCTGTCTGTTCTGCCCACAGTTCATTTGAAGTGCCCCGTTATCAACCAAAACCCCTCGGCAGGCTCGTCTGACTCCCAATTGTGAAAAACCACTCAACTTGCATTTTGCTGGCCTGGAGCGAGGTCAGGACTGACAGCAAGCCGCTTGTTCCAATTTTGTGGTGAATAGATCGGATCCCTCTTCCCCCAAGGAAACGAGGGGTGATACTGAAGAAGACTTCACTGATACAAGCTGACTGAACAAAGAAAACTTTATTGGTCAGCAAGTTAAGTCTCAACCAACAACAGTGGCAAGTGGGAGAGTCCCATTCAATATTGGTGGCACCGAAATCTGGATGGACACCGAACCTTGACTCATTGAAAAAGCAGATGCATTGCTAAGTGCGTTAGCATAACTGCTAATTCTAAACATTTTTCCACAGGAGACTTTATAGGAAGATACATAAAATGCAAGAAGGTATACACAATACAAGACAATAGAACAATCGATGAAATGCCTTGAGATTTAAACATTTACATTTTAATTTAAAGCTTCTTGCTCTCTGCTATTCTCACCAGCACAATTGTGTCTCTTAGCCTGATCCTGACAAGTGAATCTTTGGCTACAAACTGAGCAGGAAAAAGGCCTCTCTTCAGTGTGTCTTCTTGTGTGTGTTGTCAAATTGCATTTTTGAGAGAATCTTTGACCACAAACTGAGCAGGCAAAAGGTTTTTCTCCAGAGTGTGTTCTTGAGTGTTTAATAAAGCTATCCTTTAGCGCGTAGCCTTTGCCACAAATTGAGCATGCAAACGGTGTCTCCCCAGTGTGTGTTACGCTGTGGGCTGTCAAATATCCCTTTGTAGTAAATCTTTTGCCACAAACTGAACAGGGAAAACGTTTCTCCCCAGTGTGCATTCGTGTGTGCTTTATTAAGTTTCCCTTCTGAGAGAATCTTTGACCACAAACTGAGCAGGGAAAAGGTTTTTCCCCTGTGTGTGTTCTTGTGTGACGTCTTAAGGTTCCCTTTTCATTGAAACTTTGACCACAAACTGAGCAGGCAAAAGGTTTCGCACCAGTGTGCGTTCTAGTGTGTATTGTCAAATTCTGTCTTTTAGAAAATCTCTGACCACAAAGTAAACAGGCAAAATATTTCTCACCAGTGTGTGTTCTTGTGTGTGTTGGCAATTTCTTTCTTTGAGAGAAGCTTTTACGACAGACAGCGCAGACAAAAGTGTGTGTTACCGAATGTCTTCTTAAGTGCCCTTTCTGAGTAAATCTTTGGCCACAAACTGTGCAGGCAAAAGGTTTTTCACCAGTGTGTGTTCTTATGTGTATTGTTAAGCTTCCCTTATCAGAGAATCTTTTACAACAAACTGAACAAGTAAAAGGTTTCTCTCCAGTGTGTGTTCTTGTGTGAATTCTTAATAATCCATTTTCACAATATCTTTTACCACAAACTGAACAAGCAAAGGGTTTTTCTCCCGTGTGTGTGCTTGTGTGTCTTCTTAAACTTTCCTTTCTCGAGAATCTTTGACCACAAACTGAACAGATAAAAGGTTTCTCCCCAGTGTGTGTTCTTATGTGATGTATTAAGTTTCTCTTCTGAGAGAATCTTTGATCACAAACTGAGCAGGAAAAGTGTTTCTCCCTAATGTGGTTTCTTGTGTGACTTCTCAAGTTTGTCTTATTAGAAAATCTGTGACTACAAATTGAGCAGGAAAAAGGCTTCTCCCTAGTGTGCGTTTTTGTGTGTATTCTTAATGTTTCCTTTTCATTTAATTTTTCACTGCAAACTGAACAAGCAGGTTTTTCCCCATGTTGTGTTGTTGCGTGATTTCTCAAGTTTCCCTTCTGAGAGAATCTTTGGCCACAAACTGAGCAGGAAAAAGGTTTCTCCCCAGTGTGTGTTCTTGTGTGTATTGTTAAAAATGTATTTTGAGTGAATGTTTTACCACAAACTGAGCAGGCAAAAGGTTTCTCACCAGTGTGTATTCTCATGTGTTGTTTCAAATTCGACTTATAAGGAAAAGTTTTCCCGCACTGAGAACATTTCCAGTGTTTTTTTTTAGTGTGACATCTCATATCACCATCAGGCTGTTCTCTATCATCATCAGTGTCAGGAGAGTGTGATGTGTTGTCACTATCTGATAGTGGAGCGATGAGGCCTTCTGCTTGTGATGCTCCACAGTAGTCTCCATCACCTTCTGTGGTCATGTGTCCAGTTGTACTGCTGCTTGGAGGGTCCACCCCTCTGATCTTCTCACTTTGACCTTTAGCTTCATCTCCACTTTTCAAAGGGACACCACTCAATGGTAACTTGGTGAGATCATCCTCTTTTTTTAATGTATGAGGGCTCTTCCTTCTCCTTTTTCATGTGAGGTTGAAGGGAGAGCAGCTGTTGCTCAATGTGAGGGCGCTCAGACTCCTCTTCTTTAACAATGGGAAACTCTGGCTCCTCCTCTTCCTCTTTAATGTGAGAAGATCCTTTATCCTCCACTTCCTCTTTAATGCGAGGGGATTCTGGCTTTAGCCGCTCAGGACAAAGATCTTCATTGATGTCTGCAAGACACAAATGGACAAAATGTTTTGTTTTGTTTTGTTTATTTTCTACCTTCTCTGTCCTTGATCCTCACGCTTCTGTTTACGTCATTTCATGTCAACGACAATTAAAGATGACGCCATGTCATTGATGAGTGTAACAAATCAATCGTCTCTGTGTCTTACTACCTTCACAACACGTCCACTCTACTGTACGCTTTATGTTTCAGGTGGATTAAAATTTAACTCAACTATGATCAACACTGTTGCTCTCTTTCTAAATGTGAATATGCAGAGGCAATTGTGAGTGGGCTTCTCCAGTTGTACCTTTACCTTCATTTTAGATTTCCGCAAGCGGAAAAGCATTGATTTTGGGGCGAAGATCTAGATTTGGCCATACCAGCTCACAGACACAGGCTCAGCTCATCGACTAATTGTCTTGCAGACTAATTGTCTTGCAGAACAAATTGTCTTCATTTCCATGCATCCTTCCATTCATTTTCTGAGCCGCTTTTCCTCACTAGGGTCGCGGGCGTGCTGGAGCCTATCCCAGCTGTCATCGGGCAGGAGGCGGGGTACACCCTGAACCGGTTGCCAGCCAATCCCAGCGCACATACAAACAAACAACCATTCGCACTCACAGTCATGCCTACGGGCAATTTAGAGTCTCCAATTAATGCATGTCTTTGGGATGTGGGAGGAAACCCACGCAGGCACAGGGAGAACATGCAAACTCCAAACAGGCGGGGCCGGGGATTGAACACGGGTCCTCCGAACTGTGAGGCTGACGCTCTAACCAGTCGTCCACCGTGCCGCCGTCTTCATTTCCATATTTTTTAAAATTATGTCAAGAACATTACTGTTGGACACTCACTGCAGTATGTTACACATGAAACTAATTTTGTATAAATTAGCAAATTTCACAACTTAATCATAACTCTATAATCATAATTGTTAATAAAGGATGACTTCACTGTACTTCTTGTACAAATGTTTTCTGTTGCATGCTAGTTTTGCATTACCTGTGTATCCACTATTGCTGCAGTCATGAGTTGGTATAAAAGGAGCAGCCCAGAAAATCTCACTTGTTCAAGCAAGGATGGGGTGAGGTTCATCATTTTGTGAACAACTGTGTAAGCAAATAGTCCAACAGTTTAAAGGAAGTATAAGGTCTTAATGGGCAATAATTTACTAAGAAGTTGGTTAGTACCTCCGCCTCACAGTTCTGAGGACTGTGGTTCAAGTCCCGGCCCTGCCTTTGTGGAGTTTGCATGTTCTCCCCGTCCCTGCGTGGGTTTTCTCTGGGTACTCCTGTTTCCTCCCGTATCCCAAAAACATGCATGGTAGGTTAATTGAAGACTAAGTTGCCGGTAGGTGTGACGGTGAGTGCGAATGGTTGTTTGTTTATACAGTATATGCCCTGCGATTGACTGGCGACCAGTTCAGGGTGTACCCCGCCTCTCGCCCAAAGATAGCTGGGATAGGCTCAAGCACGTCCGCGACCCAAGTGAGGATAAAAGTGGTACAGAAAATGGATGGCTGGATGGATGGATTTCCCAGCAATGTCGAACTCAGAAAGCGGTGGCTTGTGAATATTCGTCGTGACAAGTTCACTGTCCCATCATACAACCAAGGTCTGCACTCTGCACTTCACCCAGGAGCCGATTATTATTTATTGCTGGACGCATAAATGACATTTTTGCAGTGGCTTGTTACCAAAACAAACCTCTTGTCAAAGTAATGTTGAAAAACAGAAACTTCAATATGAAACAGAAAGCACAACGCACATAAAGCGAAAGTCAGTTTCTGTAAATAATAAAAATGCTTATTACTCATTCATCCTTGTTCTGGAAAAACAAAATCTGCCGCGCAGTGACGAACAAATTTGAACACAGCCATAACAGCATATTGTTAGATTTTCTTGTATTGTCATAAAAACGTTCAATGACATTTTGTATAAAGTTCATGAATAAATCAGACAAACTATTATTCTACTGTGATATTTATATATACTGTATAAATATATATTTATATCCATCTAAAAAAGATAAATACAAGCCCTGTACTGTATATGTAGATGTTCTTCAGTGCATACCCAAACACACACTCTTGGTGACAGCTGATGGGTAATAATGCGAAGACATGGAGGAGGTGGGGCATTCAGATACAACTCTGCTTCGTGCTTGACGTTTTGGCTGCTGATAGGAGAGTACACTTCCCCTCTGTACTCGCCCAAATTCAAAGTCCACAAGTGATGTGTTGGCACTCAGTCCCGTGGTCGTCAGAAGGGGCCAATCAAGTGAATCCAAGCTGCTGTACGCCGCATCCACACGGACAACTGACAGGGCTAACCAAAACTCCTTTCATAAAAACACAAAAAGATGTATTTAACTTGGAGGAAGCAAATTGTGAAAATAATTTCTAATCATTAACAGCAACCCTCCTTTACTCATCCGACCCTGCACAGGCTTAACCACCACCATTCTGCCAACTGGACCCAGTTTTATACCCTATACATTTGCAACAAGACATGCTGCAGACTTTTTGCAGTGATATGGATGGATGGATACTTTTTTGCTTCCAAACGAAATTTCAGAAATGTGTCTAACGGTTAAGGTTATGCAGGGTCTACATAAAATGTGAGAAAGAAAAACTGACTGAGAATATTCCTAGTCTTGATACGGACAATTTATTAAACAGAGGTCAGACTTTGCAGTTAAAGACTGTTGGACGGCATACATCTATGTGAGCTATGAAGCATGTGCATTGCTGTGAAACTCACAGCTGTCTAGGTCTTGTGCCATTGTTGCTCGGATTCAGTACAGCTACGAACAGGAGGAAGCACTGGTAGACCTGGCTGGGAGAAGTGTGCGGTCTGGAAGGGCAGAGCAACTGTACAGTTGCACAGGGCTGCCCCTGCCACACACAAGCATCTCCACCGCACGGGGGAGAAACATGCAAACTCCACACAGGCGGGGCCGGGGATTGAACCCGGGTCCTCAGAACTGTGAGGCTGACGCTCTAACCAGTCGGCCACCGTGCCTATTTGCAAATCAAGACAAGCATAGTCTCTGGACTGGGATGAGTTTATGAATCTCTTTTCTACCAACCAACGTAATTGCAGAATACAGCTGTTGTAATATATATTGTAATACGTTGCAGAATGCCACCAAATACTAATGAAATATCAATTTCTGACTTGAAAAATTGTGTCGAAAAATGATTCGCTCATTGTTCTGTCATTTAGTAAATTGGTAATTCTAATTGAACTAAAATAGGAAAAATCTAGTCTTATTCCATGTCAAACTGTGAGAAAAAAAATGAAATTGTCTTACTATATTGTAAGTGTACACTTCTGCTTTCAACCATGTGTGTGTGTTGTACTTTCTAAAACAGGTCACACTCTCGTGAAAATTGCTTTTTTTTTTTTGCACTTTGTACGACTATTAAGTCATTGCTTTAAGTCTGATTCTGTGTTAGGTTTTCCACTTTACGAGTTCATAATAAAAACTAGTTCCAATATAATTACGGGACTGTATATTCAAAAGTTTTTTTGCGATTTTGTGTTGCATCAGAATTTCTGAAATGCGGCCTACGCCCCTGGGTCCACACAAGGCACACATCGGATCCACACAACACATTATTGGATCGTGTGATATTAAGTGTAACGGGATAAGGTAGCCGAAAATCAAAGTCGTGACTAAACAAGCGAGCGTAAGAAGAGAACAAACCTGCTGTGCGTAACCCAACGCGAGGCTTCTCGCAAACAGCGTCCAATGGTTGACGTTGTCGCTCGTCCTCCTCTTTTGTTCCACAAAGCTCCTCCTCGTACTCTGCTGTCCTTCTTTTCCACATTTTCACACGATAATTACAACACTTTGCGCTCCCACTTGATCTCTCCTTAGAGATGTGTCGATCGTGTCTCTTTGTTAGCGGCTAGCAAGCTAAACTAAGCTAGGACAGAGAAATTGAAATGTTTGGAGAAATGAGACTGTCGTTTCTCGACTACGTCATTTAATTGAGACTGTAAAGGTGACGTCACACGCCTGTCACAAATGAAGCATTTTCGTGGCTGAATTATTACTATCATCCCATATGTCTACCTTATGCTTTGTGTCTTGAGTGGGGTTAAATCAAGTCAAATGTGATCAACACTGTCACCCCTACTCGCAACTTATGAATAGGTAGCTACGCTAGCGCAATGAAGCAGTCCGACTAACATACGTGCCCATACAGCGGCCATGTTTGGGAGGTCGACCTTGCCATAGAAGGCAATCCATGGACACTGAAATTAAGCCCCAATTTGCTTACTCCTCAATTGATTTTTAGGAAGGGGATTGTTTTGTCAACGCCAAAGAGTATGCTTTCAATAAACACATTTTTTTTTTAAAGCAAAAAAGAATATATTGATTTTTGTTTTTTGTGAAAGGGACTCCCATTTCCCTTGTCGTAATTCTACGCTGTTTTACACCTTATGTAGCACAATGTACCAGCCTCGTTGGTCGTTTGGTTTTCTTGCCGTATCCACACAGTGAATGCGCTGATGACTTCGACCTCCCTAGCTTAGCGTCACAGTCAGCACAGAGCTCAAAATAACACCCCCTGTCACAACAACTCTCGCTCGAGGTTCCAGACGAAATCCGCAAAGTATCGACCATAAATTGATTTTATTAATTATATTCATCTCGATCAAACAATTACTTTGAGGAGTACATTTTACTTGAGTCATATGATCGTAGTCTTAGTTGAGTAAAACTTTGGGCTACTCTACCCGCAAGCACACAGCCATCGCGCAACCAGCAGAAATCCGTGAGAACCTTTGACATATAATTGTAGTTTAAAAAAATAAAAAATACAAATAAAAATTAAAAAAAGAACGATAATCTTGAAGCAAAAAGTTTTCACGTGTTCTAAAATTGACATATTCATCAATGTTAAAATAGTTGAGTCAACAGCAGTGCAAATTTTCGTTTTGAAATGCCGGTACAGTAAATTATGACAGCAGTAGTTCAGTATTTTATTTGAAAGAGCTGGACCCTGGAGCAGGGACCCAATGCCACACCCACCAGCCAACCACAACCACCCCTTAATGGGGACAGTTTGTTCATCTTTCTGGTTTAACATTATTGTTTATTTAGCGATTGCTAGAATTGCAAGCATTAGTTGAGCATGTTTATTTGCAAGATCTATACCTTTTAAAATCACCCAATAGACAAAGATTAGGAGAAACTGCAATCCTACAATTCAAAACTGAGGAAGGTTTTTGTGTAACTACAGACCAGAAGCGCTGTACGGGTGTACAATGCCAAAGAGCATGCAAATAAGTGTCTGGAGCATTTTCAGTATAATGAGTGCATATGTTTGATTTTGAACAGCGCATTTTATGCATAGTATATTGCGTAACATTTGATCTATGGAGTACTTTGAACTGGATTAGCTGTAAATTACTGGGGTTTTTTTGTCATTGAGAATGCATTTCTGCAGATTTGCACACTGGTATCAATGTCAGTAGACACTGAGTGGTCTTTTTCCCGCTTTGCGACTGGTAAGGGTATTAAATTAGCACTTGAGATTAATTTGTATACTTTTGAAATGAGTTTTGTATTTTGTGAGAGTAGTTCTACTACTTTTTTATTTTTAACAAAAACTGGTAGTTCTAAAGTATTCATGCGTGCTCAGAATCTCTAAGATTGTTGTTCTTACTTTGCAGTATTGAAAGAAGTTACTACCTCTCATTTGAAATTCTTGGAATACGCTTTCACGTGACATGAATGCATTACATTTTATTTTATTTTTTTACATTTTTGATGTAGGTGGTCAATTCCACTTTGTTCCCATATGATGTAGTAAAGGGGTATTTTGTTCTTCTCAAAAATCGGGATTGTGCCAGATTGGGAAGGAATGATATGGTACTGACTGAGATTGCGTGGTTTCTAGACTTTTCCACCAAACTGTTAAAGTGGCTGCAATAATCGGATTTTTAAAACAATTGCGGTGTTTGAGACTTGGAGGTTTACACTTCTATATGATATGTGAACAAATGAGCAGGATAACTCTGACATAAGAAAGCGTAAACCCTCCAAAATGGTGTGCGCGTGTTTTAGTTGTGACCTCTTCATTTAAATTCCAGGGCTGAATTTTGGGCCCAGTACGTCCCGGGTCGGATATGGAAAAAAAGAAAATGGAATTGTGTTGTTGAACTAAACGACAAAATATCTGATACGTGTCACATTGCTCCCCCAAAATTGGATTTGCCCGCAGTGTGAACATTGACGTGCACAAACCTGCCGTGCGTAGCCCAACTCGAGGCTTCTCGAAAACAACGTCAGGCAGTTGAAGTTGTCGCCCGCTCTCCTCTTTTGTCCCACAAACGTCCTCCTGGTCGTCTGCTGTCCTTCTTGCACACATTTTCACACGATAATCACAAGACTTTTGGCTCAGACTTGTTCTCCGCTTTGCGATGCGTTGATCATAAACGCGTCTCTTTGTGCGTGGCCAGCAAGCTAAGCTAAACTAAACTAGGCCAAGAAACTTCGACGTGGACCGAGACGACTGGGACCTGGCAATGAATGCCGTTTTAGTCCATTCAAGTAGTGTTGGTCGTCCTGATGCGAACAGGCTTAAATGCGTTCGGTACTAATTCGGAAAGATGCAAAGCGCGTGGTCCTTCCCTATTCTGCTACAGCGGCAACTGCAGGCAATTCGTTCGATCTTCTTCTTTCTTCTTGTTCTTCTTCTCCTCCTTCTTGTTGTTCTTCTTTTCTTCTTCTTCGTGTTGTTCTTTCTTCTTCTTCTGCTTCTTCTTCGGCGGGTGGAATCAATGGCTTCGTTTCTTCTTCAATTCTTCGTTGGCGGGTGGCATCAAACGCACAAGATGCATTACCGCCATCTACTGTGCTGAAGTGTGGATCTATAGTATAATACTAGGGGGCAAAATAAATACATAAAAGACAAATAAACTTTAGTAGATTGTCTTTATCAAACCTGTTTCATTTAAAAACTGAAACAATGCTTGGATCTTACTTTCTTCAGTGTTCAGTACATTTCTAAGATGAAATACTGGAACCCCACTTTTCTTCAACTCATCTCTTACAGCCTCCCTCTACTTATTTACTCTACTTTGACAGTACAAATAACACGTTCAGCACTCTCCTCCTCTACACCACAGTCACACAAACCTGTACCTTCTTCTTCTTTCCCTTTAGGCTTGTCCCTTAAGGGGTCGCCACAGCGCGTCATCCTTTTCCATGTAATCCTATCTCCTGCATCCTCCTCTCGAACACCAACTGCCCTTATGTTTTCCCTCACAACATCCATCAACCATCTCTTTGGTCTTCCTCTAGCTCTCTTGCCTGGCAGCTCCATCCTCATCATCCTTCTACCGACATACTCACTATTTCTCCTCTGGATGTGTCCAAACCATCAAACTCTGCTCTCTCTAACCTTGTCTCCAAAACATCCAACCTTGGTTGTCCCTCTGATGAGTTTAGTTCTAATTTTATCCAACCTTGTCACTCCTAGAGAGAACCTCAACATCTTCATTTCCGTCACCTCAAGCTCTGCTTCCTGTTGTCTCTTCAGTGCCACTGTCTCTGAGCCGTACATCACGGCTGGCCTCACCACTGTTTTATAAACTTTGCCCTTCATCCTAGCAGAGACTCTACATAACACACCTGATACCTTCCTCCACCCGTTCCAACCGCACTGTTCCCCCTCCACCCCTCTCATTCATGTACATATATTCTGTTTTACTTCGGCCAATCTTCATTCCTCTGCTTTCCAGTGCATGCCTCCATCTTTCTAACTGTTCCTCCACCTGCTCCCTGCTTTCACTGCAGATCACAATGTCATCACAAACAAACATCATGGTCCACGGTGATTCCAGTCTAACCTCATCTGTCAGCCTCTCCATCACCACTGCGAACAGGAAGGGGCTCAGGGCTGATCCCTGATGCAGTCCCACCTCCACCTTTAATTCGTTTGTCACACCTACAGCACACCTCACCGCTGTTCTGCTGCCCTCGTACATGTCCTGTATTATTCTAACATACTTTTCTGCCACTCCAGACTTCCGCATGCAGTACCACAGTTCCTCTCTGGGTACTCTGTCATAGGCTTTCTCTAGATCTACAAAGACACAATGTAGCTCCTTCTGACCTTCTCTGTACTTTCCCATCAACATCCTCAAGGCAAATAATGCATCTGTGGTACTCTTTCTAGGCATGAAACAGAAAGATATTAAATATTTAAAACAAAGCAGTAGATATTTAAAATTAGAAGGTATATTTCTATGCTGCCGCTTACAGGTCTCTAGGACACACTAGCCTTTGTTTGTTAAAACTGACCACACTATGTTATAAACACACACACACACTACAGACATACTGATAACATTCAGACTGAAAACAGGCAAGAACCGGTTTGGTAAGCGGCTGTTGAGGGAATTGTTACCTGAAAAGAAGACTCACTCATCTTCCAGATCCCACGAGAGAAGGAAGAGAGTCCAGCGATGTATGCTTCTACTTGACCAAAGCCTTTTGTAATTGATAAATACTCAAAGACAAGTATAGTGTACCAGGGTTTTATTCGGGGATGAGATCACCGGTCAAACATTAAAAGAACCGGGAAGAAGGAATTCAGTCAGGATTTTTTCCTTATGAAGCTGGCTGGGCAGCTCCCGGGTCTCCTTTGGAATTACGTACCGACTATAACAGTTTTGACATCTTGTGTGTAGTTCCCTTTTAAGGAGGTACATAGAATACAAGAAGCTACATTGTTCAAAATCAGATTCATAGTAACTAATTTCAATATTGAAGATTTCATTTCAAGCTTAATTGACCACTTCTATTCTCACCAGCACACTTGTGTCTCTTAACCTGACCCTTCTGAGAGAATCTTTGACCACAAACTGAACAGGCAAAAGGCTTTTCACCAGTGTGGGTTCTAGTGTGTTGTTTTAAGCTTCCCTTCTGAGAGAATCTTTGACCACAAACTGAGCAAGTAAAAGGTTTTTCCCCAGTGTGGGTTCTTCTGTGTATTCTTAAAATTCCCTTTCGAGAGAATATTTTACCACAATCTGAGCATGTGAAAGGTTTCTCACCAGTGTGGGTTCTTGTGTGTGTTTTTAAGCTTTCCTTTCTCGAGAATGTTTGACCACAAACTGAACAGGCAAAAGATTTCTCACCAGAGTGTGTTCTTGTGTGTATTATTAGGTTTCCCTTTTCAGAGAATCGGAGTCCACAGACTGAGCAAACAAAAGGTTTTTCTCCAGTGTGCGTTCTTGTGTGTGTTGTTAAATGACTTCCTTGAAAGTATCTTTTACCACAAATTGAGCAGGCAAAAGGTTTCTCTCCAGTGTGTGTTCTTGTGTGTGTAGCCAAATGGGTTGTTTGAGAGAATCTTTTACCACAAACTGAGCAGATATAAGGTTTCTCCCCAGTGTGTGTTCTTGTGTGTTTAGTCAAACTGCTCTTACAAGGAAACGTTTTCCCACACTGAGAACACTCCCAGGATTTGTTGTCAGTGTGACGTGTCGTATCACTTTCAGACAGTTCATCTTCTTCATTAATGTTATGAGTGTGTGATGCTGTGTCGTCATTATGTGATAGTGGAGCAAAGAGGTTGTGGGTTCTTGTGTGTGCTGTCATATTGGCTCTTCGTGTAAATCTTTGACCACAGACTGAACAGGAAAACCCCTTTTCACCTGTGTGTGTTCTTGTGTGTGTTGTCAAATGGGTTGTTTGAGAGAATCTTTTACCACAAACTGAGCAGGAAAAGGGTTTCTCTCCAGTGTGTGTCCTTGTGTGTGTTGCCAAGTGGGTCGTTTGAGAGAATCGTTTACCACAAACTAAGCAGGAAAAAGGTTTCTCTCCAGTGTGTATTTTCATGTGTCGCTTCAAAACACACTTATAAGCAAATGTTTTCCTACACAGAGAACATTCCCAGCGTTTGTTGTCAGTGTGAGATGGCTTATGGCCTTCAGACTGTTCTTCATCATCATCATCATCATCAGTGTCAGGAGAGTGTGACATTGTGTCGTTACTATCTGATAGTGGAGCTAAGCGGCTGTCTGCTTGTGATCCTCCAAAGTAGTCTCCATCCCATTCTGTTGTCATGTGTTGACTTGAGCTACTGCTTGGAGGCTCCACGCCCCAATCGTCCTCACTTTGACCTTCATCTTCACTCTTCAAAGAGACACCAGTCAATGGCAACTTGGTGGTATCCACCTCCTCTTGAATGTGCGGGAACTCTTCCTCCTCTTTAATGTGGGCGGAGTCCGTCTCCTCTTCTTTCACGAACTGGGGCTCTTCGTCCTCCACCTCCTCCTTAATGTGGCGGCGCTCTGGCTCCTGCCATTCAGGATTACGATCCCCACTGACATCTGCTAGACAAGAATTCTTTATTTATTTATATTTAAGGTACTGAAATCATTCAAGATAAGCCACATGAGCAATGGAATAGTTCAGATTTACACTGAACAAAAACATCAACGCAATACTGTTTTTTCTCCTATTTTTTGTGAGCTGGACTCAAAAGATCTAAGAGAGAAATGAACATTCAATTCACGGGCAACAGCTCTGGTGGACATTCCTGCAGTCAGCATCCCATTTGCATGCTCCCTCAGAACTTGCGACATCTGTGTGATGAAACAGCACATTTCAGAGTGGCCGTTTATTGTGTATTATTTTATTATATTTGTGAACAATATTTGAGGGAAATGGCATTTTGTGTATGTGGAAAACGTTTTAGATCTTGGAGTCTAGCTCACGAAAAATGGAAGTAAAAACAAAAGTGTTGCGTTTATAGTTTTGGTCAGCGTATGTTAAATAAAAATAACATGAAAAAGTGTAAAAATAATAACATGCACAAAAACAGGTAGAAGACTATTGCATGTGTGTGTGTAGGCAGAAGTTCATCATAAACACACTCACTCATCAAATGGCAAATCTAACAGCAGCCCTGTTAAAGTCAGTCAGCTCGAGCAGAATAATTGTTAATCCCAGATGTTATGGACACACCTGATTGTGTAGATTGTTGCTAGGGGTGCGCGGTACAAACAGTATATTCGGCGATGGTATCAATTTGGATGACGGTATAGATTTGGACTTTACCAACCAGTCACAATAACTGTTGTTGATGACATCTTATCTGTCGGGACGATATTTCAATTAGTGATGAACCGAATTTTCGGCATGAAATGGCCCAAAAAAGCATTTAGTTTTTTGTCACTGAAACAAAACTCCCAAAACACCGTGGCCACCACACGCTTCTCTGGATAAATCTTGAAGGTACCACCACGGACGAGGTTGGCGTCTCAGTATCGCTGTTTAGTGGCTACAACGGTCCGTCAAAATATGTCTGAATTAGGGCTAGGTGAGAATAAAATGATAAAGATAGATATTGCAAAATACCTTGATAAACATGAGACGCGGTGAGCAAAACGCATATCTGAGGGCAGAGAAATCGATGTCAGCCATGCCTTGGAGTTGCTTGCAGAAAGCGTGTGACGTTTCTTGTGCCCTCCCTGAGCCTGCTTCAAGATGTTTGACAGTTTACATTAATGTTTTGTAGTTTACATTAAAACTAAATGCGCAATATAAGGAATTACACACATTGTATATTTAAAGACAGGACACACTTCGTTGTTAAGATCGGCAACTTAATGCCCAGCTAACACTCAATTGGAACCAGACGGGCTAGCTAAAATTATCATTAGATCACGGGAGGGATTTGCCTTCAAATAACGAATATTCATACACAAACGGCGTAGTAACCCGTTCTCACCAGTATATATTTTTCCTTATCTCTGAAAAATTTTGGATTAATAAAGTTCTATAATGACTTCCTGGTAAGAATGTATCCCCATACATGCACCGCACCACACTGCCCTTAAAAGGCCAAGGCCAAGGCACGCACAGCAGGAACAGTGATAGCAGGAACAGTGATAAAAGAAACGTTTTTAGATAAAAGATACAGAAAATCGGATTGAACGTTTCCTGTTAGGATTACTAAAATTATTATTTGCTAAATGCCAGAATAATGAGGATTTCTTTTCCCCTTCCAGACAAATATATTCAGGTTTGGTAGTCTAGACAATAAAGTCATAGTTACAAACACTGGTACATGTTTAGCCATAATGACTGTATTTATTTATTATTTTTTTATTTCTATTTTTGAAATACACTATTATTTTACGTTACTAAATTATTATCTGGTTGTTCTTTCAGCCCTTTTACGAGCTGCTCATGAAGGCTGCTGATAGCAGCCACCAATCCTGGAAAAAAAGTATTTACCCCTTTTAGTACTCACAGATACCACTAGTACTTTTGATACATATTAAAATAAACACAATCACAGATCATTGTGAACAAAGACCTTTGGGTTTTTTTTTCTAACTGGTTCCGGTCTCACCAGGGGTTAGGTTATTCAGTCAGTTAAAAACAGAGTTCAATAAATCCGGTTGGAGCTGGAACTTCTTTTACAAAGTTACTGAACCACAGTGTGAAACTGTAACAAAACATAAGTGCATACAAGAAGGGCTGCAACACACGATTATTTTACTAAATTGAATAATCGGTTGATTATTTTTTTTCGATGAATTGGATTAAAAACTTTTTTGTTTATTTCCATCCCTTTATTTAAAAACTTAGTTAATCAGGATCCAATCATTAACCAGCCGTGCTGAAATCATCCAAATTCAGCGTATTGATTGGTTTAGAGATGCAAATGTCATGTCCATGAGTGAAGCCTCTGGGTCCACTGCTGTGTGCAACACATCGAGTGACTGACGTAATCATCGCAACACACAACGGATTTGATAATGAAATTCATTGCCAACACTTTGAATTATAGATTTTCATCCATTTGTTGTTGCAGCCCTGATGATTTACCATTTTTCGTTTTTTCTTTGATCTGTGCTACTGTTCTTTTTTTTTTTTTTTTTTTTACTGTGCATTTAACTTGAACATCAAACTTATACCTTAATGCACTGAACAATAATAATCTCTTACTCTGAGTCGATGATAGCAGGTAAATGTGTAAATATAGGCATGAAATACTGCCATGCATAAAGTCATTATAAGACCACTGAGTTAACAAACAAACACATTGCGGTAGCAACATACTAATGTACTCAAAGCATTACTGCAAAGCTTATAAACATATACAGACATTGCATCTTAATGGGTATATGAGAGGGTGGAGACGGATACAATTCATGTCATTTACTTCCTGATATTAGAACGGCCACAAGAGGGCTCCTTAAATGTCGGCGGCTGATATCGGCAGTCTTAACAACAAGTACCTGATACATTGAAATAAGACGGGCACCGGCCCAATACTGAGTTCTGGTATCGGTACTCGCACATCCCACGGTGTTATGATGACTTTCTGCATGGCTGCCAGAACTTTTTTCTGACTGAATTCATGACTCTTGTTTTCTGTGAAGTTTGAAGTAAGTTCCGACGATGCGCTCGCTCTCTGTAAATGAGACGACTCGCGCGGACGCCATTGAAACATCGGAAAACGGCCTGTTCAAAGATCTCATTTTCAAGTAATACCCCTAACATAGGGATATCTTTCGACCCAAGAGTCAAAGTTTCGGTCACTAATTTCATTTTATCTCTGGGCAAGAATATTGGGCCGATGTGCGACATAAAATCCTTAGTCATCTGATTCTTACAAACGAGTGCTCATTTTATTCGTGTGTCACTCCTCTATCCAATGACGTCGTCTATTTTGAAGATTTTTGTTACATAACCACAAGTGAACGAACCTGCTCCTCGAGGCTGCTGAAGCTTGAGATCAGCGCCCGGTTGTTGACGTTGTCGCCCCAGCTCCTCTTTTGCTCCACAAAGTTCTTCCTCGTAATCTGCCGTCCTTCTTGTACACATTTTCACGCGACAATCACAACACCTTTTCGCTCACACTTGATCTCTGCTTAGCGATGTTGTGGCTCACAAACGCGTCTCTTTGTTAGCGGCTAGCAAACTAAGCTAGGCCAAGCTAAGTTAGGCCGAGAAGCTTCAACGCGCACCGAGACGAGTTTAACCGGACATGAACATTTGAAGAATGATGTTTTAGTGCCGTAAAGTAGTGATTGACGTCCTGTGTCAAGGTTTCAGATCGTTAATTCGGTAATAATTCAGGAAGATGGTGAAGCCCGCGTGGTTACGTAAAAAACGTATGCGGAAATAAGTCTGCAGCAGAACATGTACGGAAAGCCTGGTTGGACAAAACATCGCGCCACTAAACATACGAATCGACACGCAGGCACGCCTGAAATGGCTGGAAAAACTTCAACTTACACCGAGAAGACTTTGAACCATGTTTTGTATGGGGAGAGATTTGTCTCAGATTTATTTCTACAAATATAGCCGTGATTTACACACGCGTTTTAATGTTGTGCGTTTCTTATGAAGCCACTCCTTCGTTGCCCACGAGGTGTGTTTGGAATCATTGTCATGCTGAAAGACAGCCACAAATCTTCAATGTCCTTGCTGATGGAAGGAGGTTTTCACTCAAAATCTCACAATACATGGCCCCATTCACTTTCCTTTACACGGATCAGTCGTCCTGGTCCCTTTGCAGAAAAACAGCCCCAAAGCATGATGTTTCCACCCCCATGCTTCACAGTTCTTTGGATGCAACTCAGCATTCTTTCTCCTCCAAACACAATAAGTTGAGTTTTTACCAAAAAGTTCTATGTTGGTTTCATCTGACCAGATGACATTCTCCCAATCCTCTTCTGGATCATCCAAATAATCTCTAGCCAATTTCAGATGGGCCCGGATATGTACTGGCTTAAGCGGGGAGGGGGGCACATCTGGCACTCCAAAACTTGAGTCCCTGGTGGCGTAGTGTGTTACTGATGGTAGCCTTTGTTACTTTGGTCCCAGCTCTCTACAGGTCATTCACTAGGTTCCCCCGTGTGGTTCTGGGATTTTCGCTCACCGTTCTTGTGATCATTCATGGAGCCCCAGATTGAAGGAGATTATCAGTGGTTTTGTATGTCTTCCATTTTCTAATAATTGGTCCCACAGTTGATTTCTTCACACCAAGATGCTTACCTATTGCAAATTCAGTCTTCCCAGCCTGGTGCATGTCTACAATTTTGTTTCTGGTGTCCTTTGACAGCTCTTTGGTCTTGGTCATAGCAGAGTTTGGAGTGTGACTGTTTGACCTTATGGACAGGTGTCTTTTATACTGATAACAAGTTCAAACAGGTGCCATTAATACAGATAACGAGTGGAGGACAGAGGCGCCTCTTAAAGAAGAAGTTACAGGTCTGTGAGAGCCAGAAATCTTGCTTGTTTGTCGGTGACCAAATACTTATTTTCCACTATAATTTGCTAATAAATTATTTAAAAATCAGACAAAAGTGATTTTCTGGATTTCCCCCCCACCCCTCATTTTGTCTCTCCGCTGTGAGGTATAATTGTGATGAAAAATACAGGCCTCTCTCATCTTTTTAGGTGGGAGAACTTGCACAATTGGTAGCTGACTAAATACTATTTTGCCCCACTCTATCTATCGATAGAAATTAGTGGCTGCACAAGGAAGACCTCAGCGATGAACCAATTCACCAACCTTATATCCTCACTCTGTATTTGTGGTTCAAATAAATTGTTAAACTTTTCATCAAGTCTGATCATTGAAGAATCACCTTGACCAGAGTAACTGAACCAGTGCTTAGAGAGCTGCACGGCTGCCAGGATAAACCTGGGCTGCGGCCTTCTTTTGAAAACCTCCTACAAAATGGTGGTGTGACCTGGATAACATTCTTCAACTCGATGGTATCCGTCTCTTGGCTCAGTTTAATCAAAAACACGCTCAAATAGCAGTTTTCAGGTGTACTCGAAAATCCAACCACACTCATAAGTGGACGAGAGAGGGAGACTGTTATTTATTGTACTGTACCTGGCTCCTGGATCAACCATGAAGGGCAGGCACGAACAATGCACATTGTCTAAAACTCCCTCTGGATAGTCTTGCTTGTCTAAGGCTGGTCCTAAGCCCCTCTATTGGAGCATCATAGGTTGGTTGGGCGGGTAGTTATTTTGGATTTTGGGCTGGTTGTGCTGTCCCCTGTTAGTTTTGGGGCAGCTATTGAAACAGGTGCTGGGGAGGGTGGGTAGGTGGCTGATGCCAATGTTGACCCTGCATGGGTCCTTTCTGGGTCCCAGTCCATCTCTGGTGTTTCTCCCCTTTCCTCTGTTGAAGGCCCCAAGGCCTCCCAGCCTTTGTTGGGTAGAGTAGGGACCTTCATTTGCCCAGTGGTCCATGGCTCCGTATACAAAGCATCCCTGGCTGTATGAAGGCCATTGTCTGTTTGACGACCATTGTCACGGTTGCTGCCCCCAAGTCGGAGGTCCTTGCTGGACCACCATTTGGTGAGGTGTCAGCTGTGGGCTCTTGGGTTGGTAGAGCTTGCCGCCTTAGTTTTTCGTTTGCTTGAAGTTGTGGCTTGGCTAGTTGTAGTTGGGTTGCTCCTGGTTCTCTTTCTTTGTCCTGTTCGTCTTTTAGGTGTTTTGTTAATAAAGTGAGGCACGTGTGGCCCATTGCTCATGTGTCTTTTCTTCTAGGTCAATGACATTGGTAAGCTGGTTTCGCACTTTGGGGTGTAGGGACTGGATAACAGTCTGCCTAAACAGGACATCAGTGGCATCTGCTCAGGGCCCCATCTGAAGTTCCTATACTGTTGGTTTTGGCAACGTCAGCCATATTCTGTCTCCGCTTCACCTGGTCTGGGTCTGTCAGGGCTCTAAACTAACTTTTGCGACCAACAGGTGCGACCAACTTTTTCAGTTGGTCGCACCATTTTCTTAGTTGGTACAACATGACCATAGCATACCATAGATTGGATTGACATATAAATATGATATTTGCAAAATATGTTACTATGAACAGGTTTGTCCCCAACATGCTGTAGTGGACAAAACAATTGAATTTGGAAAACAAAACAAAAAAAACAAAGGCTTTACTTTTATTTGATCACTTATAAGATTCGGAGGGGCCAGTTCCTCCCCCGGGAAAACCACTTAATTTTGAGCATTACCACAACCATATGATTGATATACTCTACATTTCAAAATCATTGCATAAGTGTACCACCACCATATAAAAGTATCATTTATGAGTATTCACAGTTCTTTGTCAATTATATACAAGCAAAACAAACCAATTTACCTATTAAAAACCATAGTCCCAAACAGAACACAGATAAAATCATTACTACTGCAATTATTGCACTTTATTTTCATGATAGTTTGTTTTCCTAAACAATCCTTTATAAAGGAGCGTGGAATTTTTAACTTTGCACATACAGTATCACGGTTGCTGTCTTTGCTACAAACAGGGTTTAGATTTTTAGCTTTGCTAGCTTCATAACAAAGTTACTAAAACCTTTGCACAGGACTCTGTAATAATGAGTGAAATGAAAACAACAGACAAATTACGTAGAAAATCTTTGCAGTTATTGGTATATATGATATATACAGTGCTATCAGAACATATTCACACACCTTCACTTTTTTCCACATTTTGCTGTTACAGTTATTCTAAAGCTGATTTGAGTATAGTTTTCTTTAAAAAAAAATCTACATAAAATATCCCATATGACACAGTAAAAAAAAATTCAGACAGTTGCGCAAATGTATTAAAAATGTAAACATAATAGGTACATAAGTATTCACACCCTTGCTTAATATTTTGTTGAAGCACCTTTGGCAGCAATCACTGCCTCAAGTCTTTTTGGATATGTCTGTATGAGCTTGGCACACCGGTTTTGGGTCATGTTCTCCCATTCTTCTCTGCAGATCCTCTCAAGGTCAGTCAGGTTGGATGGGCAGCGTTGGTGTACAGCCATTTTTAGACCTTTCCAGAGATTTTCGATTGGATTCAAGTCCGGGCTCTGGCTGGGTCACTCAAGGCCATTCACAGGCTCCTCTGAAGCCACTCCTTTGTTATCTTGGGTGTGTGCTTTGGGTCATTGTCGTGTTGGAAGGTTAACCGATGCCCTAGTCTGAGTTCCAGAGCACTCTGGAACAAGTTATGTTGAATAATTTCTCCATATTTGGCAGCTGTCATCTTACCTTCTATGCGGACTATTCACCCAGTTCCTGCAGTGGAAAAACAGCCCCACAGCATGATGTTGCCACCACCATGCTTCACAGTAGGGATGGTGTTAGGCAGGTGATGAGCAGTGCCTCTTTTTCTCCAGATATGACGCTTGCAATTCAGGCAAAAAGTTCTATCTTGGTTTCATCAGACCAAAGAATTTTGTTTGTGCAGGTGTGAGAATTCTTGAGGTGCCTTTTGTTAAACTCCAAGCGTGCTGCCATGTACCTTTTAGTGAGAAGTGGTTTCCGTCTGGCCACTCTACCATAAAGGCCTGATTGGTGGAGTGTGTTATCAATGGTTGACCTTCTGGATGGTTCTCCTATCTCCGCAAGGGGACACTGGAGCTCTGCCTTAGTGACCATAGGGTTCTTGTTCACCTCTCTGACCAAGGCCTTCCATTCCAAATGATGTTCAATCAACTGAATTTACCACAAGTGGACTTCAAGTTGTCGAAAGCTCTCTAGGATGATCAGTGGAAATCAGATGCACCTGAGCTTAAGTTTGAGTGTCATAGCAAAGGGTGTGAATACTTATTTACCTATTGTTTGAGTGTTTAAATTTAAAAAAAAATTTTTTTACATATCCATCCATTTTCTGGACTGCTTATCCTCACTAGGGTTGTGGGCTTGCTGGAGCCTATCCCAGCTGTCTTCTGGGGAGAGGCGGGGTAGACACTGTACTGGTCACCAGCCAATCACAGGGAAAATATAAACAACCAACCATTCTCTGTCACATTCACACCTATGGGTGATTTAGAGGCTTCAATCAACCTACCACGCATCTTTTTGGGATGTGGGAGGAAACCGGAGTGCCCGGAGAAAACCCACGCAGGCACGGGGAGAACATGCAAACTCCACACAGGCGAGGCTGGGATTTGAACCCCCGTCCTCAGAACTGTACGGTAGATGTGCTAACCAGTTGCCCACCGTGCCGCTTAAATTTACACAAATGTCTGAAAATGTTTTTACTTTGTCATTATGGGATGATATGCAATTTAAAAAATAAATAAATAATTAATATATATATATATATATATATATATATATATATACACACACACACAACATATATCAACTCAACACAACCCCAAAATCATGTTCAATCGGTAGTTTGATACTCTAATACCTGTGCAGTGTCATTAAGTTACATTACATCATAGCAGATGGTAAATAAGAAGTTCAAAACAGGCCAAAAGCAGGTGCGGCGATCATGTCCAGTAAAGTTTGTGCCTGTCTTGAATATTCCCATTCAATATTGGTGGCTCTGAAATCTGGAAGAACACCATGCCTTCTTGTAATGCCAACAGGTAGTAAGCCGGTTGTGTAACTTCCTGGGTCCTAAAATGAGCCTATGCATTGTCATTAACGTTGAATTGCCTTCCTTGATATACAATTTACTATCACTGTCTGAAAAGTTGTACAGTATTTGATTCAGAATCACAAATACACTTTTTCCATCTTATCCCTGTCAGTTTCTTCTGTCTACTTCATTAAATCATTCGCTTATTTGATAGGAATATCACAAAAACATTGGGCAAAGCCGATGTATTGCTCCAAGTGTTTTAACACGAGTGTTAATTCTCAACACTAGTCCACAGGAGGCTTTTAGGAAGGTACATAGAATACAAGAACATATGAACAAGACAAAGTAGACAGAACACAACAATTGTTTAAAATTAGTGTCACAGTCATTAGTATTCAGATTAGACATCTAGCCCTCTGAATATTCTCATTCATCCAGGTCAGGCCTGGACTGTTCTGGTTGTTTTAGCAGACGTTGTACATGCACCAAGGCTAGATTGGACAGCTCCATCTACAGTAACCTTGGTACATGAATTGACAAAGCTGGCTTGGATAAGAGGTGAAATGTTTTCCAAAACAACCAGAACAGTTCATCTTTGATGGATTAAATGCTGTGAAACTTCTTCTACAACTTTATTTAAAGCTTTATTGATCACTGCTGTTTTCACCAGCACACTTGTGTCTCTTAAACTGATCTTTATAAGAGAATCTTTGGCCACAAACTGCACAGGAAAAATGTTTCTCTCTGGTGTGTGTACTTGTGTGCATTGTCAAACTCTGTTTATGAGAGAATCTTTGATCACAAAATGAGCAGGCAAAGGGTTTCTCTCTAGTGTGCGTTCTAGTGTGTATAATTAATTTAGCCTTTTCAGCGAATCTTTGCCCACAAACTGAGCAGGCAAAAGGTTTCTCACCCGTGTGTGTTCTAGTATGACGTATTAAATTTCTCTTATGAGAGAATCTTTGACCACAAACTGAGCAGGAAAAAGATTTCTCTCCAGTGTGGGTTTTAGTGTGACTTGTTAAGCTTCCCTTCTGAGCGAATCTTTGACCACAAACTGCGCAGGCAAAAGGTTTCTCACCAGTGTGTGTTCTTGTGTGACGAATTAAGTTTATCTTATTATTGAATCTTTGATCACAAACCAAGCAGGCAAAAGGTTTCTCACCAGTGTGCGTTCTTGCATGTGTTGTTAAATGGTCTCTTCGAGTGAATCTCTGACTACAAACTGCGCAGGGAAATGGTTTTCCATCGGTGTGCATTTTAGTGTGCGTATTCAAACGCTCTCTCTGAGAGAACCTTTTACCACAATCTGAGCAGGGTAAAGGTTTCTCTCCAGTGTGTGACCTTGTGTGCTTTCTTAAATGTTGGTTTCTAGAGAATGTTTTAACACAATCCGAGCAGGCAAAAGGTTTTTCACCAGTGTGTATTCTCATGTGTTGTTTCAAATTGCACTTATAAGTAAACATACTCTCACACTGAGAACATTTCCAGCGTTTGTTGTCAGTGTGACCTGTCTTATGATTTTCAGAATGTTCGTCGTCGTCATCATTATCATGAGAGTTTGACGTTGTTTCGGCATTATCTGATAGTTGAGCTAAGCAGCTATCTGCTTGTGATCCTCCACAGTGGTCTCCATCACCTTCTGCTGTCATGTGGTGACTTGAGCTGCTGCTTGGAGGCTGTGTCTCTCTGTCCTCCTCACTTTGATCTTCATCTTCACACTTCAAAGGGACAGTAATTGATGGTAACTTGGTGATAGCCTCCTCCTCTTCCTGTTTGATGTGGAGGAGCTCTGGCACCTCCCGTTTGATATCGGGGTGCTCTTCCTCCTCGGCTTTCTTGGCTTGTGGCGGGCTCTTGCTCCTCTTCCTGTTTGATGAGAGGGTGGGCGCTTCTTCCTCTTCGAAGTGGTGATGCTCTTCCTCCTCCTCCTCCTCTCTCTTGATGTGGGGGGATTCTGGCTCCACTTCCTCCTTAATGTCGGCGGGCTCCAACTCATCTTCTTCCTTAATGTGGGGGGGCTCTTTGACCGCCACTTCTTTCATGTGAGGGGACTCTGGCTTCAGTCGCTCAGCAGAAAGATACTTACTGACTTCTGCAAGACAACACAAACACATATGGGCCACATCTCATTTGTTTATCTGTAATCTCGTCGGTCCTCATCCTCGTGGGTGGCGAGGGTTGGGAGAAATGAGACTTCTTGATGTCATCGTCACATGGCAACAGCAATTAAAGATGACATCACGTCATTGACCTGTGTCAAAAATCAATCGTCCGTGTCTAATTTATTACTATCACAACAAAAGTCCACCTTATGCTTCTTGTTACACAGGCTCCAACATTAACGGTGGCTCGGTGGCCAGTATGGCACTGTGCCAGGCCACCTTGTACCTTATAGACACTGGCCAAACTGGGCCAGTACAAATTTCATAAATAAATACAATGAATCCAACACATTCTTGCTTTTTACTAGGGGTTGGGCATCAAGTATCAAGAATTGATTAGAACTGGGATTGTTAAAATTGTAAAATTACGGTTCTAAATTTTGATGCCTAGTCCATTGACCGGAAGAAGCCGCCGAACACCAACAAAGAAGAAAACACAGGAAGGGTGTGTGCGTCATGGAACAATGGCCAGCATGCAGTGGCAATCAAAAGTTTGGCTATCGCGGATAGGAGGTTGGACGACCAATATGGTAAAACACCTCCAAATATATGGAGTAGAATTAACACAATGACAAGTCTTTGATTTGCTGCGCCCACCTTCCTCCGCCGCCTCCGCCTTTGACTCCGACCATCAGCCTAGCACTGCAAGGACTGCACCAAAGCAGAACAGGCGAAGTAAAACAATAAAATGTGTTTCATGCTTTTTTTTTTTTTTGTCCTGATCGACTGTCAGGTGAAGTAGAAAGGAAGATCTGTATCCCTTTTATGCCGGAACAGTTCTACTGTGTTATTGTGGACTTTTTAAGCTCCCACTGTGGTTTCTTTGTATTCTGTTGGATATTTATTGAGAATTGCAGTCGTTCAGTCGAACAGAACAACTTTTTTAAAGTGGAGTGACAGGAAAATCAAAGGAGAGTGTGTAAAGGTAACTAAATAATATAAGAAAAGAAGACAACATTATGTGGAATGTACTTTCTGTAAATACCTCTCTCTGGCATGCTATTTATTAGTGAGGCGCCGAAATAAAAATTCTTGACTGAAACCAAAAACCAAAACTGGGAAGCCCAAGGCTGAAAGCTGAAACACAGAAATAAATGAATCAATCAATCAGTCAGTCTTTTATTTGTAAGCGCTTTTCAGACAAAAAAAAAAAATACAACACTTTACATTAACTACAATATAAAAATATATCAAAACCACCAATTATTCATTATAAAACTATGCCTATTAGTAAAATTGCATTTATGGCCTGTGTGTAGTGACGTACTAATACATCTCCAGTTCAACCGGCCTCCTGTGTGATCGTGTATTATTTTATAGTTGTATCTCCAGAGACGTGTTCATTTACCAGTTATTTTGTTGTTCAAAGTTGGTTACACGCAAATATGAGGTTCCACCCAGACCTACAGTCCCCTCCAAAGGTATTGGAACGGCAAGGTCAATTCCTCTCTTTTTGTTTTATACTGAAGACATTTGGGTTTAAGATCAAAAGATGTATATGAGACAAAAGCTCAGAATTGCACCTTTCATTTCATGGTATTTACATCTAGATTTAAAACAGCTCAGTTATTGCAGTTAATGCAGGTAAGCGTTATGCCACCAAATAAATGTTATTCACGTTAATTTAATCATGTCTGTTCCAATAGCTTTGATCACTTGAAAAGTGAGTGGCTTCCAACACAATGTGCTCTCTCCGGAGTTATTTAACACAGTGTTCCCCAACCTTCTTTGCACCGCGGACCAGTTTAGAGTAGGCCTTTTTCCTCACAGACCGGCTGTGGCGTGTGTGTGTGTGTGTGTGTGTGTGTATATATATATATATATATATATATATATATATATCACATACAGTCCCCTCCAAAATTATTGGAGCGACAAGGTCAATTCCTTTGTTTTTGTTGTATACTGAAGACATTTGAGTTTCAGATCAAAAGATGAATAGGAGACAAAAGTTTAGAATTCCAGCTTTACCTTCATGGTATTTACATCTAGATGTTTTAAATCAGTGGTCCCCAACCACCGGTCCGCGGACCTGTACCGGGCCGTGAGGCATTTGTTACCGGCCGCAGAGAAAGAATGACCAATTTATATAATTTCTGTTCTGAACAAATCTTTTAAGGAAACGTAATGAACTGAATTAGTTTTTGAAATGATTTTGTTCTTTGAGCACTGCCGCCGTTAGCCAGCCCGCTTGGACCGGAAACAGAAGCGTTCAAGCCTGCTGGGACCGGAAACGGAAGCGTTCTGTGCAGTCTCGACGTGGCAATTGAGACACGCAGCCGTTGCGGCGGAGAAGATCCGGTCAATTTTAAAAATAAAACACATTGACATGCAAATTGCAATAAAACAGAAATTATATAAATTGTTCATTCTTTCTCTGCAGCCGGTAACAAATGCCTCACGGCCCGGTCGGTACAGGTCCGCGGACCGGTGGTTGGGGACCACTGATTTAACACATCTAGATGTAAATACCATGAAGGTAAAGCTGGATTTCTAAACCTTTGTCTCATATTAATCTTTTGATCTGAAACTCAAATGTCTTCAGTATACAACAAAAACAAAGGAATGGACCTTGTCGCTCCAATAATTTTGGAGGGGACTGTATGTGACAATTGTACTATATCACCAAATGACTTATTTCGGTGTTTGGAGACTTCACACCACAATAGTTACGCTATTAGCATCATGCTAAGCATGGCTTTCCCATCTTCCCCTTCATCTAAGAAGTGTAGCATAGTCTGTGCCATGGAGGCAATAGTTAGTGACTTATAATGCTTTGACACCGGACGCAAAGAGAACTTTCGCCTCTGAGACTCGGTAGCCGGATAGCGTGCACCAAGCTGTAGTATCCGGAAAGCAGGGAGGTTGGGCAACTGTTTAATGTTGACGCACCGGTTTTTTTTTTTTTTAATTGTTAATTTCATTGAATTAATTTAAGAAATTTGTACTCAGTGTTACGGCTGGAACGAGTCAGTCTTCAGTGATTCCCAGAACAAAATGCGGATGTTCCCTAACATTTGACAGGTCTGCTTTTGATAAATCAGCTATCACCTTTCTGTTTACCTCTGCTGTCCACAGCTTCCGCCACGCAGTTTATTTATCAGTTATTAGTTGATGCTCTTTTCATTGAGTTACGAGAAATAAACAGTTCAGTCTCTTTTTTTAGAGCTGCTGACCGCTAAGAAAAAGCTTTTATTTGTGTGTAAACTTTAAAAACATGCATCGCATAATTATCCATCCATCCATTTTGTGAGCCGCTTATCCTCACAAGGGTTGCGGGAGTGCTGGAGCCTATCCCAGCTGTCATCGGGCAGGAGGCGGGGTACACCCTGAACCGGTTGCCAGCCAATCGCAGGGTACATGGAAACAAACAACCATTCGTACTTACATTCACACCTACGGGCAATTTAGGGTCTTCAATTAACCTACCGTGCATGTTTTCTGGATGTGGGAGGAAACCGGAGTGCCCGGAGAAAACCCACGCCGGCACAAGGACAACATGAAAACTCCACACAGGCGGGGCCGGGGATTGAACCCCAGTCCTCAGAACTGTGATGCAGACGCTCTAACCAGTAGTCGTGCCGCACATCGCATATTTAAGTGATCGATAATGAGGAACGCATTGCTAAAGACCTCATTTTAAGTCGCATTTTGCGATGCGATCCCGGGTATTTTGGACCGTCGGTGTTCTTCTTTTCCAAAAAAAATTTAATATCACGGAAAAGTTTATTTACTTCCATAATTTTTATAGATTATAGAGTCAGGGCCCACAATTTAAACAATTTCAAGTATTTATTTGTTTATTTTTACATAACTTGGGCTTCCAGCTCATAAAACCCATGAAATCAGGAATTCAAGTTTACCAACACCTGCACTGGACATTGCACCCCAAATCATGACTGACTGTGGATATTTCACACTGGACCTCAAGCAGCTTGGGTTCTGTTCTTCACCGCATATGCATTCCTACAAACCCTTGGACCTCGATTCCCGAATGAAAGGCACACTTTACTTTCATCGGAAAAGAGGACCTCGGACCACCGGCCAACAGTCCAGTCCTCCTTCTCCTCGGCCCAGTTGAGACGCTTCCTACGTTGGCTCAGGCTCAGAAGTGGCTTGACCCGAGGAACCCGACAGTTGTCGCCAATCTCCTGGATGCGTCTGAATGTGGTGTTTTTTGAAGCCGTGTCTCCCACCTCATTCCACTCTTTCTGGATCTCTGCTTGATTCTTGAATCTTCTCTATTTAAAAATCCACTAAAACTCATGGTCATCTCTTTTGCTGGTGGCTCTTCTCCTGCCACATTTTGTCCTTCCACTAGACTTTCCATTGATATGCTTGGACAAAGCACTTTGTGAACAGCCAGCCTCCTTAGCTATGAACGTTTGTGGCTTACCCATCCTATGGAGGGTATCAATGATGGTCTTCTGGCCAGGTACCAAGTCTGCAGTCTTCCCCATATTGAACCCAAATGAGACAATTGAACCAAACTGGAGAAATGTATTGACACCTGGGGAAACCTGTGCAGGTGCTTTGAGTTTAGTAGATGATTAGTGTGTGACACTCCGTTTAAAACATTTATGGCCTGCAAAATTTGGGCTGAAGTCCTGATTTTGCGGGTTTTATGAACTGGAAGGCAAAATTATGCCTCAAGGCACAAAATTTATGTATGCAAGTAAGTAAATAAAATAAATAAGTAAATAAATAAATAAGTACTTGAAATTGTTTAGACTGTGGGGCTTGAATCTATAATCTATGAAAGTTTAACGTTTTGAATGGAATTATGGAAATAAACCTTTCCATGACATTCACATTTTTGGGAAACGGTCTGTATATACTGTAACAAGGAAGTGGCGAGAGCGCTGTAGCAACCCGCTGTATGTTGTTCTGCCTTCCCTGAGCATGCTTTAAGCTGTTTTTTGATTCGTAGGTGTGATTGTGAGTGCGAATGGTTGTTTGTTTATATATGCCCTGCGATTGGCTGGCAACCAGTTCAGGGTGTACCCCACCCCCTGTCCGCAGTTATTTTAGAATTGAAAAATCTCACGGCACACCAACAAACTAAAATGTCACAAAAAGTGGATACATTAATTACTGTATTTACTTCCTGCCATCTAATAGAAGACCATTCATTTGTTCTGTCTGTCACTATGCCTCACTGGCATAACTAGATGACCAAAGATACATTATTGATTGTAAATGCAATTTTCTGAGCCATTAAGTACACAAGTATATCCAGTAAATGAACAGGTCATTTAAATAGACATTCCACCATCTTGTGATCGGATCGTTTTAAACTCATTGATCGGTGATCGGCTCCAAAAATCCTGATCGTGTAAAGCCTAATTTTTAATATTATTTTACTTGTTGTCTAGTTGTTCTTTTAAGTTGTATTTAAAGTTTAAGTTGAGGTTACAGTTTTGAAATCAAATATGTTTTTATTAATAATGATTTCAATATAATTGTATTATTTTTTCCCCCCATAATTGACCTACACAACAACTCATTATTTTATACAGAGACGAGCACAATACAAATGCACTTATAATACCGCGATATTGTGATACTGACAGTGCAGGTGAAATTCCCTCGATTCCTGTTTCTTGTAAGGCAATCAGGTCAAATTAATTATAGTCATTAAATGTAAAGATTTTCCTGATGTACTTTTCTTAATTTGCAATACAACAAAGGGTAAAACAGCAACATATTGTTATTTTTAATATTTCAGCTATTTTGTTCTTCAAAAAGCGATGTAAGACTTATGAGGGGATTCTTTGAGGGGGCAAAAAAAAATCCACTCCTGGACCCACAAAGTTTGTGAATTCCTGTTCTAAATAGTCAAATATTGATGCTAGAAACGAAGCACAGTGAGGCTTCCACGAGGAAAATCTTTTCGGATGGAATTGTGTTAATACAGAGAGCTAAATAAGTGCACAAACTCGCTCTTTGTAACACAACACGAGGCTTGAAAACAGCTGTCGAGTAGTTGACGTTGTCGCTAGTTCTCCTCTTTTGCACGACAAAGTTCCTCTCCGTGTTCTGTCTAAAGCTACCCATATTTCTTTGACGGCCGGACTTGGTCGCATATCCAGCAACGCTCTCAGCATTTCTGTGAATACATTTTCACAGGATAACCACATTTACAACACTTTACACTCACACGTTATCGCTGCTGTGCAGTGTTTGTCACAATGCTAAGCGAGCGTTCTTGAAAGCATGGAAGAAAGGGTAGAGGAAGGGTAACATTTCCCACACCTTACGCTTTATATATATATTTTTAACATTGTCGTCGTCGTCCAGGGACATTGAGGGGGGGGGGGGGGGGGGAGTAATACGCATTCAATTCAGAATGCATTTACTAAACAAGTGAGAGTAATAAGCGAACAAACCTGATCGGTGTAACACTACTCGAAGCTGCGGCTTGAAAACGGTTTCCAGTAGTTGACGTTGTCGCTCGTTCTGCTCTTTTGTTCCACAAAATTCGACCTCGTAGTCTGGTGTCCTTCTTGCACGCATTTTCACACGTCGCTCACAACACTTCATACTCTCACACTTGATCTTTGCGTCACGGCGAGTCGCTCACAAACGCGTCCCAATTTGTTGAAGGCTAAATTAAGCTAGGCTAAATTAAGCGAAGCTAAGATGCGGAAGTAAATCTATTGGTGGTTAGCAAACGGCACATTATCGCCACCAGCTGGACTGGAGTGTGCAACGGAAGCTTACACACTAACTAACTATTTTATCTAAATCGGTTTCACTCAGGAATTTATTAATGCCATACTTTGATTTACCTACTGATTCTCTTAAAGCTCTGTCAATGTAAAGTTGTGGTCTTTAGCCTTCTCTGGTGATGAATAAGATTCTTCCTCTGGTTATTGTATTGCTTGCAGTGAACTACTACATGTTCAAGTGTTTCTAGGTGGTTATAGTGTGTGCAGTTTCAAGTTGGGTGCTTTCTTATTTTGTGTAATGTGTAATTAAGACATTTATGACCTATTCTCAGACACGTTATAATATTTTGCTCTGTGCATTTGATGCCCACTTTCCTCCCATCACCCCCATGCCTCTGTATTTGATACAGATCAGTACCAGTCCCCTACCGTGCCGCCGACCTTAAGTATAGGAAAAAAAACAAAAACAAAACTGTACTTAATTCATTATTAATATGTTAAAATACAGTACCTAAAGAAATGTTGGAAAACAAGTTTGAAAAGGTTAAATACAACTGTATTCTACTTAAAGGTTAACTACATGTGAACTTACTTAAGAAGGGCACACCTTGTTTACCTTTTTGGTAATTGGCTATAAAACAGATATTAAAAATAGAACAATTATTGGTTATTTGATTTTTGTTTTAAAATAGAAACACCATAATTTAAATACAGCTTTATTTTCTTTTTTTTTGTCTGGAACGGGTAGTGAAAAGTCTAATAACACTGAGTTTCAATATTCATTTCTGCCTGTGAATATTCTCATTCATCCAGGTCAATTCATTCTCATTGCATTGAATCGATCGCAACTGGACTGTTCTTTTTGACGTTTCGCCTCTCATCTAAACAGGCATCAGCACTTTATGCAACAAGGCTTAGCCAGTGTTTGTGTGGAAGACTCAACTAATCATTTGTTAAACAAACAACGAATATGATACACGAATCGAAGAGTATTGCATAGAGATATATCAGTCACTAGCAAGAGCCTCGGCTGGATGAGCGCATGCAGCCCGAGCTGCCCTCTTGACTTGGACTCCCCTGTCATTTCTTCCATTCACTTGTATTGAGGTAAGTTTGATTTGCTCCAATAAATTAATCCTGAATCGTGAAAACCTAAACAGAGTTTGACACGGAACTGTTTGTTACAAACATGAAGCATGCAGTTATGATACAAGACGCGGGAAATTTTATAAGCAGGGTTTTTATAGTTAAGCAGTTAAGCAGCCCCTGAAGTACAAAGATAACGGAGTATTCTGTGGCTAAGAGTTTCACAAATGAGCGCAATGCCGAGAGCAAAGCACACCAAGTTACCTTTTACGAGAAAGTTTAAACAATACGTTTGTCCTTAAAATTAATTTGAGTGCAACTGCAACTGTAATTAATTGTACACCAAAGAGTGAAATGCTAAAAGCCAAAGCATTAGGCTAACATTAGGCTCCATTTGCACAAGCAATCAAATCTGAACAAACTGTTAGCCATAGTGGGTCTCGAGTGTCTTTTTAAATTGATACCTGAAATGTATCCCAATAAGTTAACCCTTATACTCAAGAGTTGAGTGACAATGATATTAGTGGAAAGTGATCTCTTTTTTATATTAGTATATAGGGTATTCATTAATTTTACCCCTGCCTACTTTTAAAATGTTGTAAGGTACCCAAGAGAAAAATATGTTAGGATCCAGTGGGAAACTGCCTTCAGTAGAAAAAAAAAACACAGGGCTGAAAGAGGTATTTAACACGTCACTATTTTTCTCATTAAATATATTACCAAAGGTGCTATTGACATGAAAATGTCACCAGATGTTGGGAACAACCCTTGTAATCCATACATATAAAGAAAGCACAACAAATAAGATCAGAAATTAGGTTATGTGTAATAATGTGAAATGAAACAGGGAAAAAGTATTCAACACACCAACTGGTATTTATTTAATACTTTGTTCAAAAGCCTTTGTTACCAATGACAGCTTCAAGATGCCTTCTGTATGGGGAAACTAGTCAAATGCATTGCTCTGGTGTGATTTTAGCCCATTCCTCCACACAAGCAGTCTTCAAATCTTGAAGACTGCTTCTTTTATGGACCTTGAGGTTAAGTTCTTTCCAAAGATTTTCAATTGGATTCAAGTCAGGTGATTGGCTTGGCCATTCTAGCAGCTTTATTTTTATTCTTTGAAACAAATTCAGACCTTCCTTGATAGTATGTTTGGGATCATCATCCTCGTAGATGGCAGCAGATTTCTGTCAAGAATGTCTCGGTACATTTGCCCATTCATCCTTCCTTCAATAATGTGAAGTTTCATTTGCTGAAAGGCAGCCCCACACCATCACGTTCCCACCTCCGGTTTTTAGGGTGATGTGGA